>NC_081841.1:107439762-107645786 GCF_963259705.1 Myotis daubentonii
CCCTTCAGTCCGCAGGCCGACGCTCTATCCACTGAGCCAAACCGGTTTCGGCCAAATTGTTTTTCTTGAGATATTAATGTTTATTGCATGTAACATTTAAGATAATTTTCTTGAAATATTAAGGTTTATTGCATGTAACATTATTATATTTAAAATCATTTTACTGGAAATTAAAAAGAAGAACTTCATCAGCAAACTGAAAGAAAAGGCATGTTAATATAGCAACAGGTTTAATGTCTTTTAAGTACATAAAATTAATTTTAAATAAATGGAGAGATATACCATATTCATGGATTGGAAAATGTCAATACTGTGAAGATGTCAGTTTTCCCCAAATGAGCAGTAGACTCAATGTAATTACAATCAAAAGCCCAGGAGAGCCCAGGGCAGCCAGTTCAGTTGTTAGTGTCAGCCTGCACATGGGAGGATTGTAGGTCCAATCCCTACCCCCCCACACTCACCCTCTGGAGTGCTTGTGGGAGGCAACCAATAGATGTCATATGAATGTTTCTTTCTCTCTCTCTCTCTCTCTCTCTCTCCTCCCTTCCTTTCATTCTGTCTAAAAGCAATGGAAAAAATATCCTCACTCCTTGGGTGAAGATTTTTTTAAAAAGCCCAGTCCTAACCGGTTTGCTCAGTGGATAGAGCATTGGCCTGTGGACTGAAGGGTCCCAGGTTCGATTTCTGTCAAGGACAGGTACCTTGGTTGTGGGCACATGCCCAGTAGGGGGTGTACAGGAAGCAACTCATTGATGTTTCTCTCTCATCGATGTTTCTAACTCTCTATCCATTTCCCTTCCTGTAAAAAAAAAAAAAAAAAAAATCAATAAAATATATTTTTTTAAAAAGCCCAGTAGGATGTTTAATTGAGAAACTGATTTTTTTTACATATATATTTTTTATTTCAGAGAGGAAGGGAGAGGGAGATAGAAATGTCAATGATAAGAGAGAATCATTGATCGGCTGCCTCCCGCTCACCCCCGCACTGGGGATCAAGCTTGCCACCAGAGCATGTGCCCTTCACCGGAATCGAACCTGGGACGCTTCAGTCTGCAGGCCATTGCTCTATCCACTGAGAAAAACCAGTTAGAGTGATAAATTGATTTTAAAATACAGTAAGGTTATAAAAAGAAAAATGATAACAAGAAAAAAATTGAAAAAAGAAGAAAGTTGGGTGAAACTATCCGATTTCAAAGCTTAGGGTAAAGAAAGTACAGTATAGGTCAAGGAAAGAGAAAAGAGTGCAGGTTTTCTTTTCCAGACTTTTGATAAAGGCAGAAGGTAACAAAGAAGTAGTACTCTTTCCAATTAATGATGTTGGAACAAATACATATCTTCTATATGAAAAAAAAAAAAGTGAGCCAAGGTGGGGCTAATGTCAGCTCACTCGAAAAGTCAGGGAAAAGGGAGCCTTGGGGACAGGTTTAAGGGTTTTGCCCAGGACAAACTGCCACTTCCCATTGCTCCTCTTGTTTTCAGTCTCATCAGATTTCTTAGAGTTTAGGAGATACATGCCTGTGAGGGAATAAGAGACAGAAGGGGCAGGTTTGGGCCTGCTCTGGGGAGGGAGAACACACCAACTCTTAATTTCTTAAGCTCCATTGTATAAATTGTTCAAGTTATGACATATATAAACTATTATAGCTATCAAGCCTTTAATTCCCATTGTATACATCTTTGTTCTTTTTCTTCTTTATTTTGGATTTTTATTTTATTGACTCCAAAGTAGGTAATGTGTCTTTTTATTAAATGGAATCATACAATATGTGGTACTTTGTGACTGGCTTTCACATACTTATCATCTGTTTCCAAGGTTCAGCCATGTTGTAGTACGTATCTTGGCTTCACTTTTTATTGTCAAAACAGAGGCCCGGTGCACAAATTCATGCATGGGTGGGATCTGGCTGGCCCCAATCGGCCCCATTTGGGCTGGGCTGGCCTGGAGGTTGGCTGGCTGGCCCCACCCTCTAGTCGAATTCCCAGTCAAACTCCTGGTGAAGGGGACAATTTGCATATTAGCCTTTTATTATATAGGATAATGTTCCATTGTATGGATAATACCACATTTTAATTTATCCATCAGTAATGGACATTTGAATTATTCCTACTTTTTGGCTATTATGAATAATACTAGGGCCCCGGTGCACGAAATTCGTGCACTGGGTGTGTGTGGGGGGGGGGGTGTCCCTCAGCCCAGTCTGCCCCCTGTCACATACTGGGAGCCCTCAGGCGTTGACCCCCATCACCCTCCAATTGCAGGATCGGCCCCTTGCCCAGGCCTGACACCTCTGGCTGAGGCGTCCGGCCCGGGCAGCGGGGACCCGCAGCTGCAGCGGCCCCACGATCGTGGGCTCCGCTTTAGGCCCAGGCAAGGGACCCCTAGCTCCTGGGACTGCCAGCTTCGACCGATCCCAGCTCCCATCGCTGGCTCCACCCCTACTTCCTGCTATCACTGGCCAGGGTGGAAAAGGCGCCTGATTCTCCGATCATGGCTGGGGGGCAGGGCAAAGGCGGCCCCAGGGCCGCCTTTGCCCTGCCCCCCAGCTCTTAGCTCCCCCCTGGGTTTCTGATCACTGTCAGTGGCAGGGGGCTTCTTCCTGCTTTCCCTTTTGCCTCCCTGCATTGTGCCTACATATGCAAATTAACCGCCATCTTGTTGGCAGTTAACTGCCAATCTTAGTTGGCAGTTAATTTGCATATAGCCCTGATTAGCCAATGAAAAGGGTAGCTCGTACGCCAATTACCATTTTTCTCTTTTATTAGTGTTGATTGCTATGAACATTTTGTGTAAGTCTTTGTGTGGGCATATATTTTCTTTTTGGCATTGCTGGGTTATATGATAACTCTAACTTTTGAGTAATTTCCAGACTGTTTTTCCAAGCAGATACACCATTTTACATTCCCTCCATCACTATAGGAAGATTCCAGTTTTTCAACATCTTGCCAGCACCTGTCTTTTCATTGTAGTCATCCTAGTTGGTGTGAAGTAGAATGTAGTGGTTTTTATTTGTATTTCTTCTTCAATGACTAATGATGAACATCTTTTGGTTGCTTACTGGACATTTGTATATACATTATTTTTTTTTTAGTGTTAATAATTCTAAGATAAAAATATAATCTGTTTCTCCTTAGATGTTGGAAGCAAAATCAAAGAAAATATCCATATCAGAAAACAGAAAAAGAAATGCTATTAGAGAAGAAAATGAAGGGAAATTATATGGATCATTGAATACACTTTTGAAAAAAATAGAGGGAATACCAAGAAAAAAGGAAAAGACCTCAGAGCCACAGGTATCAGCAGAGTGCAAGATAGATGCATCACTAACCAAACCGGATATGAATTTACCTGCTTCTGTGTCCATCATAGATGATACATTTCAAGAGCAACTGGAAGATAAAAAATCTGAAGACTCCACTCAAGCAGTTGTGCTTTCTGCAGATCCAGGCACATGGCCCCGATTTTTAAATATTAAACAACGGGACTTTCTTATAGAAAATGATCCCCCTCAAGTAAGAAATTTTAACTTTCCAAAAGACAATACAGGGAGGAAGTTTTCAGAAACTTATTATACACGAATTCTTCCAAATGGTGAAAAAACCCCTAGATCCTGGTTGCTTTATTCAACCTCAAAAGATTCTGTGTTTTGTCTACATTGCAAAGTCTTTGAGGGAGGAAAAAATCAATTGAAGAATGAGAATGGGTGCAAAGATTGGCAGCACTTATCACACATTCTTAGTAAACACGAAGAAAGTGAAACACACATCAACAATAGTTTTAAGTATTCAAAATTAAAATCTGATATGAAAAAAAACAAAACTATTGAAACTGTAGAACACAGAGAACATGAGAATGAGACCAATGAGAGTGTGCTGTTGCTGTACACATGATATACCTGATAGGATCTTATGTTCACTCACAGGAGATCTGTACCTCACAGTCAATACTATTGTGTTCTAAGGCTCCTACAGAGAGTAACTCAATAGTCCATTTGCAATAAGCATAATGGCAAAGAAATAGTAAAGAATGTTTGTTTTCCAAATTCTAAAGGTATTTTGATTCAATAGGAATTAATGCAGGTTTCAGTAAACGCAGTTGTTAATTTTTTCAATCTATCCACACGTTTTTAAAATGGCATTTGATAGGTTTGGTTAATTTTCTATTCTAAGTAGAAAGCACAGAAAGAGGTAGAAAATAACTTTATCAATACCAGTTTGAACAACATACTTATGTGAACAAGTGTTCTCATCATTATTATTAAAGTAAAAACATTCAGCAGCAGTCTAAAAATAGAGTCGGATATGAAACTACAGAGTTTTGCTATTAAACCAAATACTTGTGATTTATTTCTTTTGTGTAAAACATCCTTTTATTTTAGGAAAATAGCATTTTTCGTTAAATAAATGTTTAAGGTGGTTAATTTGCATTTTTTTGGTTTTTTAATTTGTAAATATTTTAGCTTTTATTGTTTTGTGAGAACTATAAGCATAAAGTTCCTATTTTTATGTTGGTATACATATAAGAAATATGCAAATAAAAATATATTAAGTTAACCTTTAGGTAATGTGGCATTTTTTTCCTCTGAAGGAGATTTTCTTCTTGAAATCTGAGAAGTACTCATGAAAAGTAAGGATCTCATTTTCCCAGATGGTCAATCAATGTTCCCATCACTGTATATTTAGTAATTCTCTATTGTTTCTGATACCAATTTTTATCTGATATTAAATTCTTTTTAAAAAGTATATATTTTTATTGATTTCAGAGAGGAAGGAAGAGGGAGAGAGAAATAGAAACATCAAGGATGAGAGAGAATCATTGATCGGCTTCCTCCTGCACACCCCACACTGGGGATAGAGCCCACAACCCATGCATATCCCCTGACCAGGAATCGAACCATGACCTCCTGGTTCATATGTTGATGCTCAACCACTGAGCCATGCCAGCTGGGCTAAATTCTTATGTATACTTCAGCTTCTCTCAAGGTTTTTCCTAGGAAACAAAATGACATATGAGCAGAACAAGGTATGTTCTTGTTGGTGGGGCTGACAGTCAGAGTACTTGACTATAAGTGAGGCCTGTGTTGGATCTTCCAGGGAAATCATTCTCATTAATTTATAACCCTTTTTTTGCTTGTTTTTTTTTTGTTTGTTTGTTTGTTTTGCAGTGATCATTTCAATCTCTTAGACTTAGATCTGAATGAGCCTTTGGGATATTTCCAAAAATCCAATTTGCTCTCAGAGGCCTATGAGGATATTCTAGAAAATATAGCAGGTTGTTCTGAAGTTCCTTTGCAAAAGGTTAATGGTCTTGTTATTTCATTAAAGCTTAGAGTTAATTGAATGACACATTTGTTACATGATTATATTAGACTAGGGGTCCAGTGCACAAATTAATGCACTTTAAAAGGAACTGTGGGCCGCAGGCTGCAGTGGGCACATGGGCAGGTCTCAGCCCATCCTCCATGCCCCTGCCCGGCCCCTTCCACTGCGTCCCCTGGTCCCCTGTCTGCTGGCAGTCCTGCTTCCACTGCCACTGCTCCCACCCACTGAAGGTGCTGGCACCCACTGATGGTGTAGAGCGATTGGGGCCAGCACCAGCAGCAGGTGCAAGCGGGGCTGGCGCTGTCAGTGGATGCGAGGGACGGCTGCTGGCCCGATCGCCCCTTGGGAGTAGGGGGAGGTGGAGAAGCCCTCATGGGCGATCGGGGCCGGGAGCTGCCACTTGTACCTGCTGATGGCGCTGAGCAGTCGGGACCCTCGCTGGGTGCTGGAAGTGGGTGTGAACGGCAGCTCTAGCGCCAGCTCCGGGTGCGAGCAGCGCCGGCGCTGGCAGCAGGTGCAACCGCTGGGCGGGACTGTGGCGTGGAGGAGCAAAGAATTTTCAGTAACCACAGAGGCTTGCCTCGATGACAGCGACCAGTACCCCGCATTAGTCTGGCGCCCCTGCTCACCTCTACCATCCCGCTGTGGCCAACGCCCACCATGATCTGTACTCTGCCCGACTGCTGCCAATGCCTGCCATTTTCCACACGCATGTGTCAGCACATATCACAGTGACCGGTTGTTCGGTTGTTCCACATTTTGGTCTATTTGCATATTAGCCCTTTATTATATAGGATAGACTGTTGAGTGTCTGAGCAAAGTAATGAAGTAAACCAGTGACTACTTAAATAATTTGGTAAGACCATCAAAAATAAAATTAGGTCCTCAAATTCTTTCATTTCTTCAGCATAACGCACATCTATCAGGCACCATAAACCCTTCATATAGTAATGAGTTAAATGTGGAAAATTCAAAATTTAGGTGCTTGGTTTATCAGTGTTCACTGTAAATTTCAACTTTTGGTATGTCTGAAGTTTTTGATAATGAAATATTGAGGGGAAAAACCAACTGTAAATTCAGGAGATGATAAAAGTAAATATTTCTTGGCAGGGGAATAACTTAGGTGTTTGTTTTTTTCTTAACTAGATCTTTTCTTTACATTGTAAAATTAGAATGTACTCGCTATAAAGAAGGAAGGCAGTACACAGAATGAGAAAGGCAAGTCCTGTTTTCTGTCCCCCACTCTCCTGCTATGGGATTGGTCACTAATGATGTGAACTGTACTCAGTGTTTGTTTCCCATCCTTTTAATTTCACTGAGTAAAGGCATTAGGAAAAATGAGAAAGGACAATTCAAAGTAACAGTCCTTAAGAAATGGCAACTTATTGTTTTCCTCATTGAGAACAAGTGAAATTTTTTTCATAAATTTTTCATAAAAAAATATTTTTTTCAAATATTACATCTTTAAAATTCTTACATTGAGACATTTTTTTTTTCCCTTTGATCCCCTGGTTCACCTCTGCTCAGTGCTGGAAGCTAGTAAGAGTTGCTATTAGCCACTTTACATGTACAATGTACAATTTGCTACATAAGATATAAAAGTGAATAAGAGGTTGAAATAAAGAGTTCAGTCAAGTTTGGTAGAAAGAATAGTGCTATATTACTTCAGGTCTTATCTATTCTGTTTCAAAGCTTTGAAGTTCCCCACTGCTTCTAGTTTAGAACTCCCAATTTCTTAGCATAATGTAAGTAAGATAGCTATCAGTGTAAGGTAATAGGGGGACACTGTAGACAGAACACGAAATACAAAATTTTGGAAATGGAATAGTCTTCTATAGTGTTGAATTATATAGTGTGTTTATATTAGGATGAAATTAGGAATTTGAGAATTTAACTGAAGCTGAAAGGAAAATCTGAATCATGTGCCTACATCTGTTTCTGAGACAGTAAGAAGTTTGAGGAGATAGTAGCATAATATTGAGGACTAGAGATGATTTTCAAAAGCTTATAGTTATCATTACTGTGAAAATTTGCCAATGAGGCCCTGGTCAGGTGACTCTGTTGGTTGTGTTACCAGACTGCCTCCTGAATCTGGGGACAATGGGCTCTCCCCTCCTCAGCTCTTTCTAATCTTGTGAGAAGGAATACAGACAAGAAGCAGAAGCAAAGCAAGCTCATTTAATAAGAATACACTTGGCGCTCTAGCCGACTTGGCTCAGTCAATCAGTGGATAGAGTGTCGACCTGTGGACTGAAGGGTCATGGGTTTGATTCCGGTCAGGGGCGTATGCCTGGGTTTCGGGCTCTATCTCCAGTAGGGGGCATGCAGGAGGCAGCCAATCAATGATTCTTTCTCATCATTGATGTTTCTATTTCTCTCCCTGTCTCCCTCTCTGAAATAAATAAAAAAATATATATTTTTTAATTAAATCTTTATTGTTCGGATGATTACATTTGTTCCTCTTTTTTCCCCCCATAACTCCCCTCCACCCAGTTCCCACCCCACCCTCCAGCCTCACTCCCCACCCACTGTCCTCACTTCCCATAGGTGCACGATTTTTGTCCAGTCTCTTCCCGCATCCCCCTCACCCCTTCCCCCCCCAAGAATAGTCATTCCACTCCCTTTCTATCCCCCTTATTCTATTATAATCACCAGTTCATTCTGTTCATCAGATTATTCACTTGATTTTTAGATTCACTTGTTGATAGATGCATATTTGTTGTTCATAATTTCTATCTTTACCTTCTTCTTCTTCCTCTTCTTAAAGGATACCTTTCAGCATTTCATATAATACTGGTTTGGTGGTGATGAACTCCTTTAGCTTTTTCTTATCTGTGAAGCTCTTTATCTGACCTTCAATTCTGAATGACAGCTTTGCTGGATAAAGTAATCTTGGTTGTAGGTTCTTGGCATTCATCACTTTGAATATATCTTGTCACTCTCTTCTGGCCTGCAAAGTTTCTGTTGAGAAATCAGCTGACAGTCATATGGGTATTCCCTTGTAGATAACTGACTTTTTCTCTCTTGCTGCTTTCAAGACTCTCTCTTTGTCTTTTGCTCTTGGCATTTTAATTGTGATGTGTCTTGGTGTGGTCCTCTTTGGATTCCTTTTGCTTGGGGTTCTCTGTGCTTCCTGGACTTGTAAGTCTATTTCTTTCACCAGGTAGGGGAAGTTTTCTGTCATTATTTCTTCAAATAGGTTTTCAATATCTTGCTCTCTCTCATCTTCTGGCACCCCTATAATTCTGATGTTCGTATGATTAAAGCTGTCCCAGAGGCTCCTTACACTATCTTCGTATTTTCAGATTGCTTTTCCGGTTGGGTGTTTTTTGCTTCTTTGCATTTCAAATCTTTGACTTGATTCTTGCGCTCCTCTGGTCTGCTGTTGGGAGTCTGTATAATATTCTTTATTTCAGTCAGTTGTATGCTTAATTTCCAGTTGGTCCTGTATCATAACATTGAGGGTCTGACTAGATTTCTTGAGGATCTCACTACATTTATCGGCAGTCTCACCAGTCTTTTCGAGGGTCTCACTAAATTTATCGGTGGCTTCTAGAAAGTTCTTGAAAAACCTTAAAAGTGTGGTTTTGAACTCTATATCCAGTAGTTTGCTTTCATCCATTTCTGTCATTTGTGTCCTATTTCTTTGTCTCCACATTTTTTTATGCTTCTCTGTGTTGATGGAGTGGCTTTCTGTGCTAGGTATCCTATAGGGCCCAGTGGTTCAGCCTCCCCAATTACCTGAGGTGGACACTCTTGGTGCACCCCTTTGTGGGCTTTGTGCACAGTCTTGTTGTAGTTAAGCCTTGATTGTTGTAGGTATCACTGGGAGGAATTGACCTCCAGGCCAATTGGCTGTGAGAATCAGTTGTGTCTACAGTGGGAGAACTTCTGTGCTGGAGACACCCCTCCAGGGCAAGACTTGCTTCAGTGGGGCTTTGGTGCTCACTGAGTCTGCCCCCTGAGTGTGTCCCTTATGGGTCCAAGGGGTTGCAATCTGGATGGTCCCACTCTGACCACTGGGTATACTGGCTCCTGGATCTTTCAGGAGGTGCAAATCTAGCCTTTGCCTGAGGCTACTCAGCAGGAGCTCAGCTGTGAAGGAATGCAAGTTGCCCTGGGGCCTTGGGCCAGCTGCAGGTTTGTTAGCTAATTTTCAGATTGCAAAAGCCTCTGTGCACAGCTTGGGCAGGGCTGGGTCCCAGGGGATCAATAGGGCGTAGCAAACAGCTATGGCTGATCATCAGTCCTTCCCTAAGAGGCCCCGAGTCTCAGTGTCCGGGTAATCGCTGCAAGCACCTCTGAGAGAAAGCCGCCCTCTAGATGCGAACGATGCCAGACAGTCTGGCCTCTCCCAGTATCAGTCAGGGTTCCCAGAGACTCGCCCGGAACTGGAGTTCAGCACAGTTGGGAGTTTGAGACTCCCTCCCGATGGAAAAAGCCAACTGTGTCCTTAGCCGCCAGCCCTTTCCGCGTCCGACTCCATACCTGTGCACTTAACTTCCGCACCGTAGTTCCTCTGAGTCTCGGTATGCTTTTCTCTTTCCTTCTAGTTGTAGTATTTCCACTCAGCCAGCCTTCTTGTGGTTCTGGATGATGCCCGTTCTGTCTTTTAGTTGTATTCTTGAAGTGGTTGTGCGAGGCAGCAATCTCCAGTGTTTACCTATGCCGCCATCTTGGTTTCTGAAATAAATAAAAATATATTTTAAAAAAATACACTTGGCATAAAGCACAAGTGGGCAACTCAGGTAGTCTGAGCGTACTGCCCCCTGGAGGTTCAGAGGGTTTTATACCATTCCCCCTATAGGTTTCAAAGCTCCCCTGCCAGATATCTTGGGTAGCAGACTAGGTTTTAAAGTCCCCTTGTTGTGGCTAATCTTGGAATGTTTGTACATACATCTGTTCATCTTGTTGTGCAAGTCCTAAAGTGGCTGATTTCTTTTTAAATATATTTTATTGATTTTTTGCAGAGAGGAAGGGAGAGGGATAGAGAGTTAGAAACATTGATCAGCTGCCTCCTGCACACCCCCTACTGGGGATGTGCCCACAATCAAGGTACATGCCCTTGACCGGAATTGAACCTGGGACCTTTTCAGTCCGCAGGCGGACGCTCTGTCCACTGAGCCAAACTGGTTATGGCTGATTTCTTTTTTAATAGGTGAGTTTTAAAAACTCCCCCTTTTATCCCCCTTCCCCTCCTCCTGCCCTAGCAGCTATCTTTCCTGCATAACATCCCCCAAACGGTATCTGTTCTTGGGTATAGCTGGCAGAAATTGCATTAATTTGATCTTCTCTATTTTCCCAGGCCAGGGGGATTTAAGCTATATGTTCTCTGGTTATGGTGGAGAGGTAAATATCATTTACTCTCAATATCCTTGGTTGGGGAAGATAAGGTCTTGCAATTCACAAGCTGAGTACTTGCTGCCCAAACTGTTTCACCTTGTTTAATTTTCTTGTCTCAGTTTCCCCATTCCATTTGCCCAGGAATTTTCCTAGCTTCTTACTGTCCTACCATAGTTGGTACGTCATCCAGTATATCAAAAGGTTACAGGTTTGATTCTGGGTCTGGGTACATACTTAGGTTGCAGGTTACATCCGTTGTTGGGGTGCATACCGGAGACAACATCTATGTTTGTCTCTCTCTCCCTCTCTCTCTCCCTTCCCCCCTCTCTAAATTCAATAAAAACATTTTCTTTATTGAGGATTTAAAATAAAAAAAAAAAGAGCCTTCCATTTTATGAAAAGTTTAAGGACAAACACTCTATCTATCATCCAGTGTAAAGAATGGTCGAGGTTGCCCTGGCCTGATAGCTCAGTTGGTTAGTGTCATCCTGATACACCAAGGTTACAGGTTTGATTCTGGTCTGGGCACATACAAGAATCAACCAATTAATGCATAAATAAGTGGAACAACAAATCAGTGTTTTTCTCTCTTCCCTCTCCCTTCTATCCCTAGAAAATCTATAATAATAAAAGGGTAATGCTAATTAGACCGGATGGCCTTCTGGAGGTCCTTCCTTCTGGACAAAGCTGCAGTGGGCAGGGTCTGCCACGGAGGCTGCAGAGGCCCCCAGCTGCATTGGCAGGCGGGTCAGGGCCAAGGACCTTGCACGAATTTCCTGCATCAGGCCTCTAGTGGGAGGGAGGGAGGGAGGGAGGGAGGGAGAGAGAGAGAGAGAGAGAGAGAGAGAGAGAGAGAGAAAGAAGAAGAAGAAGAAGGAGGGGGAGGGGGAGGGAGGGAGGGAGGGAGGGAAGGAAAGGAAGGAAGGAAGGAAGGAAGGAAGGAAGGAAGGAAGGGACGGAGGGAGGGAGGGAGGAAGGAAGGGAGGGAGGGAAGGAAAGAAGGAAGGAAAAGGGAAGGAAGGAAGGAAGTGTTAGGTCGGAGAGAGCCCAGGATCAGATACCTGCAGACATGTGATGAGATAATGGACTTCCCCTGGGATTTCTCACAGATCAACGTGCCAGACACAGATACCAGCTTCTTCTCCCTGAATCCACATACCCCCACACAGATAGGGACTTCTTCTGAATACCCCCGCCCATTCCCTGCAGCAGAGAATTCCTCAGCTCATGTCCCCGCCCCTCACCCAACTGCAGTATAAAAAAAGTGCCCCCCTCCCTGTTGGCGTGAATCCACGTGCCCTGTCCTGGGGGTACGTGGGTCTCCCGGGACGCAGAATAAACCTTTTCCTTTCCTTTCTTTTCTGATTCACTGGACTCTATTTCTTGCGCCGCCTCCTGAGCCACCTAACCTAACATTTCGTGCCGAGATCTATGGGAGCCTGTAAGACATAGACCATATTTGGAGGGCTGAGAACATGAAAAATACAGACATTAAGAAGCAACAGTGTGATAAGTGTTCATTATTCCCACCTTTATTCCACAATTTAGAATGGTCCTGTGAAGAAATTTACTTGATTTAGAAGAAGAATACTAGAATGAGAAATAAATTTGTTATATTTTTGTCCTCTTTTCTTACATGTTTTGGGGAGAAGAAATATTTCATTCCAGGAAAGACATTTTCTTTGCTATTTAGTAACTGAATTTAAATCTTTAATATTCCTTCCTTAAAGCTACAAACATTAAACTCAAAAACGTTGCCCTGGCCAGGTGGTTCAGTTGGTTTGAGCGTTATCCCATACACCAAAAGGTTGTGGGTATGATTCTTGGTTGGGTCGCATATGGGAGGCAACTGATTGATGTTCCTCACATTGATGTTTTCTTTCTTCTAAACATTATATATATATATATATATATACACACACACACGCACACACACACACACACACACATATTCTCAGGTGAGGATTGGAAAAAAAGGCAATTACTTTCTTAGACTCTATCATCTCAACATTCAAATACCAGTATAAATTCCTTGTGGATTTTGATCCTTATTTGCTGCTCTTACAGACAAAAATATTTCCTGTGGCTTTCTCAGAAAGTTAAATGCTGTTTTCAGAGATTTGGAGAAGTGTTCTTCTATTTAGAGAACATAAGACAAACCTGAAAATCTTCTTTAAACTATGGATTTCTGATGTATGGCCCTGGAATCTGTACTTCTCACATACTGGAGAGGATTCTGATGCTATTACCAGGTCACACTTTGAGAAACACTGGCCCAGAGGAATGGATTCCTTACAACTGAATTCTGCATATGTGTTGGTCCTCTTTTCTATGACTACACACATATTAGAATGGCCAAAATCCAGAACACCGACAACACCAAAGTCTAGCAGGGATGTGGAGCAACAGGAATCCTCATTCATTACTGGTGGGAATACAAAATGGTGCAGCCACACTTGGGAGTATATTGTGGGACTTTATCAAACACTAAACACACTCTACGATGTTATCCATCAATCTTACTGGTAGGTATTTCACCCAAACAAGTTGAAAACTTGGGTCCACCCAAAAATCTGTACCCAGATGTTTATAGCAGCTTCATTTATAATTGCCAAACTTGGAAACAACCAAGATGTCCTCCAGGTGAATGGTTAGGTAAACTGTGGTCATCCAGACAATGAAAAAAAAATGAACACTAAAAAGAGATGAGCTCTGGCCAGTGTTGCTCAGTGTCTTGCACGGAAGGGTTGCAGGTTCGATCCCCGGCCCTGGTCAGGGCACATGTGGTAGGCAATCAAACCATCTGTCTTTCTCACATAGATAGTTTCTCTCCTCTCTCTCTCTCTCTCTCTCTCTCTCTCTCTCTCTCTCTCTCTCTCTCCCCCTCCCTCCCTCTTCTCTTTTTCTCTAAAATAAAATATATTTTTAAAAAGGGGTGAACCAATATTTTTCAAATGACTAGTGCATGATGTTACAAAATCATACATGGGTAAAAGAATCATTCAAAGTGAAGACCAATGGATTTTAATGTAACAGCATGAAAAGTACATTGATATGGATTCAAAATCCAAATTGCAACTAATCTTGTTTCTTAAAAAAATATTTTTATTGATTTCAGAGAGGAAGGGAGAGGGAGAGATAGAAACATCCATGATGAGATAGAATCATTGATTGGCAGCCTCCTGCACGCCCTACACTGGGGATCAAGCCCACAATCTGGGCATATGCCCTCTACCGTAATTGAACCTGGAACCCTTCAGTCCGCAGACCGACGCTCTATCCACTGAACCAAACCAGCTAGGGTACAACTAATCTTTTTTTTTTTTAAATATATTTTATTGATTTTTTACAGAGAGGAAGGGAGAGGGATAGGGAGTTAGAAACATCGATGAGAGAGAAACACCGATCAGCTGCCTCCTGCACACTCCCCACTGGGGATGTGCCTGCAACCAAGGTACATGCCCTTGACCGGAATCGAACCTGGGACCCTTGAGTCCGCAGGCCGACGCTCTATTCACTGAGCCAAACTGGTTAGGGCTACAACTAATCTTTAAGAAACTACCACTTGTTCAATTTTGGTGACCAACCAAGAAGACTGTCCACAATTATCTGAAAAGGTTAGAATAATCCTCCCTTTTCCAACTACATATGTATATGAGGCTGCATTTTTTTTTTTAACACATTTGCGGGAATGTGAGGCAATGCTAGTCTTCTCACTAAATTATGTTTTGCTATAGTTCCCTTTCATAGAAATTATGTGACTTATGTAAACATGTAATGAGTTTCTTATTGCAACTTTAAATAAATTATTAGGTACATTTAAATGTGTGTGTGTGGGGGGGCTGACCATGAAGCTCAGTTAGTTAGAACATCATCCCAATACACCAAGGTTGTGGGTTCAATCTCTAGTCAGGGCACATACAAGAATTAACCAATTAATGCATAAATAATTAGAACAACAAATCAATCTCTCCCCACTTCCTTCATCTAAAAGTCAGTAAAATTAAAAATAAATTGTAATGAGCTATTCAGCCCAGCTGGCATTGCTCAGTGATTGAGCATTGACCTATGAACCAGGAGGTTTTGTTTCGATTCCTGGTGAGGGCACATCCTGGGTTGTGGGCTCCATCCCCAGTGTGGGGCATGCAGGAGGCAGCTGATCAATGATTCATCATTGGTGTTTCTATCCCTTTCCCTTCCTCTCTGAAATCAATAAAAATGTATTTAAAAAAAATAAGGTAGAAGGAAAATGATCAATAATAATAATTTTATGGTGCCAGAATATTTTCCAAAGACTAATGAACTCAGTTAACATGCACAATAAGTTTACAAAGTAGGTATTATTCCCATATTATACATGATGAAACTCAGGCACAGATCTACCATGTAAAATGCTGTTGAGCCGAAACCGGTTTGGCTCAGTGGATAGAGTGTCAGCCTGCGGACTGAAGGGTCCCAGGTTCGATTCCGGTCAAGGGCATGTACCTGGGTTGCGGGCACATCCCCAGTGGGAGATGTGCAGGAGGCAGCTGATCGATGTTTCTCTCTCATCGATGTTTCTGACTCTCTCTCTCTCTCCCCCTTCCTCTCTGTAAAAAAATCAATAAAATGTATTTAAAAAAATAAAATAAAATGCTGTTGAATGATCTGAGGTTTGACTGTTGTATCTGGTAAAGTGGAGGCTGTTGCCCACTGTAATGAGAGAGGTTTCAAAGGAATGGAATGTGGGGATAGGTATCTAATTAGTGGGGCTTAAGGAGAAATCAAGAGATGAGCAATTTGAGACAGAAAATATTGATAACTCTTTTCTTTTGTAAAAAAATAGTAGCTAAAGTACATGTGGTCTAGGAAGGTTCGCCCCACCCCACCTTTTTGAGATAAAAGTTTTATCAGCAGTTTGTTTTGCAGATGAGAGTAGTTCAGTATTGATCAAATAACTGATCACTTGGAGAGGTGATAGATAAAAGCAACGTACTTGGAAAGAGGATGCTATCCGGTGGGTTGGCATTAGAGAAGATCAGTGGCAATTAATGTAACAGGAGGGAAGGCAATATATAAGGCTACATATGGAGTTGAGTTGGTAGATTTGGTGTTGATAGAAGTAGGCAATTTTGTCTTTTTCTTCAATGAAATTAGTAAAAGTTGACAATATCAGCTATGAGTGAGGTGGGGAGGAGTGTTGGTTTGAGGAGAAAGAAAATGTGTGAAATTAAATAGGAAATTAGGTAAGAGAAATAACTAGGGGCCTACCAGATATTTGTGGTTATAAATTTAAAGAGGGGTCAGAAAGAAGGGGATAAAGGAGAGGGGGAGAGATGGAGTTTATGCTGTCATGTGCTTTTTGGAGCTGGGATTTTTGATGAAGGAGAGAGGGGACATGTCCAAGTTGCAAGGTCTGAGCAACCAAGAATCCCTATACAACCAAGAATCCCTGCTATTGTAGGGGTTTGGGCAACTGCATTTGTGGGACCTACAAGGAATCTTGGAATGGGAAACTGGTACTGCTGTGCACAGGCCCATGTTAGCTCAAGTGCGTTGGTGTCAAGAATATTCTATTTTTTATTGTGTAGTATATTATATTACATGAATGTACCACTGTTTATCCATATGTTGGACGTTTGAGTTGTTTCCAGTTTTTTACTGATTGTAACAAAAGTCCCTATGAACATTTGCATATAGTTGTTTGTTTGTTTGTTTTGTTTTGTTTTGTTTTTAAAATATATTTTATTGATTTTTTACAGAGAGGAAGGGAGAGAGATAGAGAGTTAGAAACATCGATGAGAGAGAAACATCGATCAGCTGCCTTCTGCACATCTCCTATTGGGGATGTGCCTGCAACCCAGGTACATGCCCTTGACCGGAATCGAACCCGGGACCCTTCAGTCCGCAGGCTGACGCTCTATCCACTGAGCTAAACCGGTTTCGGCTGTTTGTTTGTTTTTTGTGAATACAAGTGTTTATTTCTCTTGGCTAAATAGGAGTTGAGCTGCTGTTCTAAAGTCATCCTATGTTTAACTTCGTGAAAAATTATCTGTTTTGCAGAGTGACTGTGAATTCATTTATTAACATTCATTGAATACTTACCATTTACCTAGAGCAATACTGGGCAGAACTGACTAGTTTGGTAGACACTGTATGGCTCTCAGATCTTAAAATATTTGCAGTTAGGTCTTTTACAGAAAACATTTGTGGACCATTGTCAAAGTAGGTTGATAGGAGTTCTGGGTCTGGCTGTACTACTTTCATAGGCACACTTATTTTATAGAATTGTAGTGTCTCATTAGGAAATATAATAAAAACCTTGCTCTTGATAGACAGAAATGTATTTTCACCTGTTTCAATTACTGGGAAATATCCTGTTATTCAAAGGTGTGTATAAAATGGGCAGGTTTTTATTTTCCCATTTTCCCTGAAAATTGGGCTGGATATTTATAATAATATCATATTTTCACACACTGCTGCACACATCGCACAATTTTGAACACTTATCACACTGTTGTTTGTTTGGACCTGGGAGTTTTGAAGGGATTCTTTACATTGTAAAGAATTCTGTGTTTTGTCTTTATGAAGGAATGACTGGGATGAGGCCACTGAAGCATCTTAAAAAAAGTGTAACAGTGGAAGTGCCACGTAAGAAACATTTAAACCTATAGAGAATTTTTTTTAAAAATATATTTTATTGATTTTTTACAGAGATGAAGGGAGAGAGATAGAGAGCTAGAAACATCGATGGGAGAGAAACATCAATCAGCTGCCTCCTGCACATCTCCCACTGGGGATGTGCCCGCAACCCAGGCACGTGCCCTTGACCCTTCAGTCCGCAGGCCGACGCTCCATCCACTGAGCCAAACTGGTTTTGGCGTAAACCTATAGAGAATTTTTGTGAGTTTATCTTAGCCAAACTGTCAATAATTGCCGGGCAGCAAAATCTCAACAGATTGAGATAATGTTCTGGAGCAGCAGTCACCAACCTTTCGGACCTCATGGACCACCAGTTGGTGACCGCTGCTCTGGAGAATGGCAGTTTTGTATCTTATTTTATACATTACAATCAAAAGAGGAGATCCATTTGGGTTACATGAAATCCATTGGCGATAGATTAGAGAGGCGGGAAAAAGCAAAATAGAGCAACTTCTGGGATTGGATCAAAAGTAAAACGAAGACACATACTTCTTTTTCATAGGTGGGTATAGGATAGTTAACAAACAATGATTAACTCAATAACAATGAGAGGATTTGTGATTTTCGCAAAGTGGTGCCTGTGCTTTGAGGGGTCAGAACAAGGATAATTACTTTGACCTTCCAAAGATGCAAAAAGACAGCCCTAGCTCCTTTGGTTCAGTGGATAGAGTGTCAGACTGTAGGCTGAAGGGTCCCGGGTTTGATTCCAGTCAAGGGCACATGCCTGGTTGCGGGCTTGAACCCTAGTAGGGGGCATGCAGGAGGCAGCCCATTGATGATTCTCTCTCATCATTGATGTTTCTCTCTCTTCCTTCCTCTCTGAAATCAATAAAAATATGTATTTTTTTAAAAAGTAAAATCTACCATGATTTTACAAAAAAAACCAAAGATGCAAAAAGACAATAGACAGGCTCAGTTAGGTAAGGATTGAGCTTTGTCATGGAGCTGCCAGCTTAGGACGTGACTACCTATCATAAACTGCTTTTAGTTAAAAATTTTTAATTTTAGGCTATCCTTTGTGGTTATTTTTGGTCTTTAAGTTTGTAAGGGTGCCATGCAACTCTTGACATGAGCTTGTCAGGTTTAATATGTGGCCCGTTTAGTCCACAATATTTACCATTGACGTGTACAACCAAGAATCCCTGTTGCAGGGGTCCTCAAACTACAGCCCGCAGGCCACATGCAAATACAAATATTGTATTTGTTCCTGTTTTGTATTTTTATTTCAAAATAAGATGTGTGCAGTGTGCATAGGAATTTGTTCATAGTTTTTTTTAAAACTATAGTCCAGCCCTGCAACGGTCTGAGGGACAGTGAACTGGCCCTGTTTAAAAAGTTTGAGGACCCCTGCTTCAGTGGTTCTCAACCTTCCTAATGCCGCGACCCTTTAATACAGTTCCTCATGTTGTGGTGACCCCAACCATAAAATTATTTTCGTTGCTACTTCATAACTGTAATTTTGCTACTGCTACTGTTATGAATCATAATGTAAATATCTGATATGCAGGATGTATTTTCATTGTTACAAATTGAACATAATTAAAGCATAGTGATTAATCACAAAAACAATATGTAATTATATATGTGTTTTCTGATGGTCTTAGGCGATCCCTGTGAAAGGGTCATTCGACCCCCAAACAGTCGCGACCCACAGGTTGGCGACCCACAGGTTGAGAACCGCTGCTTTAGCGGTTTGGGCAGCTGCATTTGTCAGCCCTATCAGGAACCCTGGAATCGAACCCTGGTATTGCTGTGCGCAGGCCTATGCTAGTTCAGGTGCATTGACGCCGACCGCACAGGCGCGTTGCCTCCGTTCCGGTGATTACGTAGGGGCGGGGCTTGTGGTCGGCGTCACTTCCAACTGCGGGTGGAGGCAGCGCCATTTTGAACGTGCAGGGGCCGCGGGCATTAGGTGGGTTGGAAAGGCCTGCTGGTTGCCGGAGTGGCGACCCCCTCGTCTTCTCTGGCTTTCTCCTTCACAGTACCGTCTCCGTGGGGAGGCACGGAGCCATAGACACATCTCTAAGGTTGCTTCCCGGCCCGAGGTGAAGCCCTCTGATGATGTTAAGGGGAAATCTGAAGCAAGTTCGCATTGAGAAAAACCCGGCCCGCCTGCGTGCTCTCGAATCGGCGGCGGGCGAGAGCGAGCCTGCGGCCGCCATGGCCCTCTCACTGGCTGGGGAGCCGGCGACCCCCGCTCCCGTACCCGCGGAGGAGCGCCCGGAGGAGGAGGCGGGCTTCACCATCGACATCAAGAGCTTCCTCAAGCCGGGCGAGAAGACGTACACGCAGCGCTGCCGCCTCTTTGTGGGCAACCTGCCCACGGACATCACGGAGGAGGACTTCAAGCGGCTCTTCGAGCGCTACGGAGAGCCCAGCGAGGTCTTCATCAACCGCGACCGCGGTTTCGGCTTCATCCGCCTGGTGAGTGTCGGGCGGGCGCGGGCCGTGGTTTTCTCCCCGCCGGCGGGTCGCCCGCGGTTGGAGCCGCCGGCCTCGCTGACGGTTAGCCGAGCCCGGCTGCAGGTCGGTCACTAGTCCCGGGCACCAGGGGGCGGGAACTCGGAGTCCAGGCAGAATGGGTTAGAAGGGGACGGACGCGGCAGGCCTTGGCGGGGGAGGCCGTTTCTCACCAGAAGTCTCCTTGGGCCCGAAGGCCCTCCCAGCGAAATTGCTCCCTATAGTTGTACCCACCTCGTTCCTTTGGCTTCCACAGACCCGCACGCGCGGAGCGGAAAGCCTCGTGTTTCTCACGCCGCCGCCTCCCCAGTCGGCGGAGCCCGCATTTATCTTACACTCCGCAGTATTGGAACGGTGTTGAATTATTGTATCTAATAAAATGTGTCTTCCCCTCCAACACTCGGGAGGTTTCCACGTTTTGGAATTGTATTGTTTTACTTACACATTTTAATACTAGAATACTATATATCTTTACTACTTTTAAGTCTAAACCTTAGGAATTTATCCCATAGTCTGCACAATTTGTGCCTCCCTTGTATTTTTTTAAAAATATATTTTTATTTCAGAGAGGAAGGGAGAGATAGAAACATCAGTGATGAGAATCATTGATTGGCAGCCTTCTGCACGACCCCCACCGGAGATGGAGCCCGCAATCCCAGGCTTGTGCCCCGGAGTAATTGAGCCCAGGACCCTTGAGTCCACAGGCCAAAGTGGCTAGGGCTCCCTTATATTTTTTGAAAAGAATATGATTGGTGAGGATTTACACTTAACAGGACATAATATCAGCTACTTGGTTTTTTCTATGTGCTTTCTAGTGAATTCCATCAGTGTCAGTTATGCAGCACTGTTTTAATTCATATTTAGATGCTAGATTTTTGCTAATAAAATATCTTTCTTGGATGGAGGCTTTTTTACACAAAGTAGTGTTTGCATAAAGAAGTGTGTGTTTACTTTGACTCTCAAATTTTATGTTCATGGTAATTTGTGGAAGCTTTCTTTTGGAACTTTAGCTTTTAATATTGGGTTCTCTCAGTGAGTGGTCAAGGCAGAATAGAAAATAGTAATTAAATGACAGTACCTTTTAGGGAGGACATTTGAACATCTAAATGGCCTCAAAAATCTTCATAGGGTATTAATGAGACATGGAAGTTTCCTTAAAATTCAAGTTAAATAATGCATTTTCAACATAAAATCATAAATGCTCTTAATTATATTTTGGACATTAGAGAAACAGCTTATCACTTGGTAAATTTGTTTTTAATATATCCAAAGTTTTCTTAAAGGAAGGTAGGAATACTATAATAAAGCATTAATTATAGACAATTTTTAGTAAATTTTCCAAAAGGATGCTGCTTAACATTTTCTTGGTCTATTCTGAAGTTGACATTCTGGAAGAATGGTAGGGCTGCATTTCCCTCTCTTTTGGAAGTCTTATGCTTACAAATAAGCCAATAAACAATTTATTCACATGGGAAAATATTTTTCCTTCCTATCTTTAAAGCTAATAATCCTTCTTTCTTTAGTGTATTAGTGCTGTGCAATAGAACTTTCTGCAGTGATGGAAATGCTATGTTTCTGTGCTGTCTAACATAATGGCCACCATATGTGATTGTTGAGTAATTAAAATGTGGCTATTGTGGCTAAGGAGTTGAATTTTACATTTTATTCTTTTTTTTAAAAATATACTTTATTGATTTTTTACAGAGAGGAAGGGAGAGAGATAGTCAGAAATATCGATGAGAGAGAAACATCTATCAGCCGCCTCCTGCACACTCCCCACTGGGGATGTGCCCGCAACCAAGGTACATGCCTTTACCGGAATCGAACCTGGGACCCTTCAGTCCGCAGGCTTACGCTCTATCCACTGAGCCAAACGGGCTAGGGCACATTTTATTTATTCTTGAATAGTGGCTACTACATTGGACAGCACAGCTCATTGCTTTTCTTTCTTTAAAAAAAAAAATCTGTGAGATTATGAAATGGGGAACCAAGAAGGACTGCTATTACCTTGTTCCTTTGGGATATGCTCCTCCAGGCTTATCACCATAAATTTTTATGTAAGCATGTTAAAAATTTGTCAGTTGGAAATTAGAATTTGGCTTACAAAATTTGACTTCATGGATAACTTTACTATTTAATCTGAGCTCTGTGATTAATAGGTAAGTTTTAAAGCCTGAAATATTTCTGAGCTATTATGTATTTATTTCTACTTAGGGAAATCATAGAATGTATGTCTGATTTGAATGTAAGTTATGGTATAGTGGCTATAGTGTATATATAGGGATGGTGTAGTGGCTCTAAAATACTGCTGGTTTTATCTGGTTTGTGTTTTTACAAATACTGTTGTGTGGGATTTTTTTTTGTAAATACAGTGGGGCCTTGACTTACGAGTTTAATTCGTTTCAAGACCCGATCTCGTTAAGGAGCTCGTTAACTCAAATTACTCTATCAACTCAATGCAAAAAATTGGCTGAGAGACAGCTGGTATCTAAAAAACTCGTTAGTCGGGACACTCCTAAGTCAAGGCCCCACTGTATGTTTTTATTGACTTTTTTTTAAAAGAGGAAGGGAGAGAGAGATTGAAACATCATCCTAAAGAGAAACCTCTATCGGCTGTCTCCTGCACACTCCCAACTGGAGATTGAGCCCCCAACCTTGGCATGTTCCCTGACCTGGAATCCAACAGTGACCTCCTGTTTCATAAGTCAATGCTCAACCACTGAGCGCTGGCTGGGCTATGTTTGTTAATCTTTATCCGAGAATATTTTTTCCATTGATCCCCCCCCCCAGAGAGTGTGGAAGGAAAGTGGAGAGAGTAAGAGAGAAACATGGATGTTAGACACATCCATTGGTTGCCTCTTGCACACGCTCCGACTGGGGCCTCAGGTTGAACCCCCAACCTTTTGATTCAAGGGCGTTCACTAACCACTGAAGAACACATGCCCGGGCAGCAATTAATTTTAAAAATGCAAATACATTTTCTTAGACTGGTAGTTGTAGTTTTGCAGTTAATTGATGAGGTCAAACAAAATTTTTTTTAAAAGGAATCTCTCTAAAAAAATTAATTTTAGAAAGAGAAAGAGTGAACATGGATGTGAGAGAGAAACATCTGCTGCTCCTGTACTTGCCCCGACTAAGGATTGAATCCTAATCTGCCAACTTTTGATAGCTGATGCTCCAACCAAGCCACACTGACCAGGGTGAGGTAACATTTTTGAGATGGTATAGCATCAGCATTACTAATATATAATGGTAGGGAAAAGAATTAAAAAAGTTTTTATTCATTGATTTGAGAGAGATGAACATCGGTTTGTTGTTCTGCTTACTTGTGCATTCATTGGTTGCTTCTTGGGTGTGCCCTGACCAGAGATCAGTATCAGGAGGATGCTCTAACCAAGTGAGCTACCTGACCAGGGCAGGGGAAAGAAATTTTGTGTGTGTGTGGTTTTAATTGCAGTTTTAATTTAATTTTATTTATTTATTTATTTTTTAATGTATATTTTATTGATTTTTTACAGTGAGGAAGGGAGAGAGATAGAGAGTTAGAAACATCGATGAGAGAGAAACATCGATCAGCTGCCTCCTGCACATCTCCTACTGGGGATATGCCCGCAACCCAGGTACATGCCCTTGACCGGAATCGAACCTGGGACCCTTCAGTCCGCAGGCCGACGCTCTATCCACTGAGCCAAACCGGTTTCGGCATAATTTTATTTTTTAAAAATATATTTTAATTGATTTCAGAGAGGAAGGGAGAAGGAAAGAGAGATACAAACATCAATGATGAGAGAAACATTGATCTGCTGCCTCCTGCACGCCGTACACTGGTGATGAAGCCCACAACTCGGGCATGTGCCCTGAAGGGGAAATCTGTGACCTCTTGGTTCTAGGATGTTCAACCACTGATCTACGCTGGCTGGGCGAAGGGAAAGATTTTAAGTAGCATTCCCTTGTAAGATCCTAGTCCATAGTGTGAGCCCCTAGTACATTAGAGATGAAATAGACTGTGTATATTTTGGATACATTTTGTGGAATTTTGGACCCAGAAGCTTAGGTTTTTACTAGTTACTGCAAATTTAGATTGGATAAATTAACTCAAAAGTTGTAGTGCATTTTAAAGCTAGTTTAATGTAGTTAAAGGTCTTTATTACTTTCACCTGAACTCCGTTTTGGCTTTTTTTTTTTTTTTTTTAACCCCAGCCCCTACTTTTAGCTTTAGTAAACCAGATTTCTGGTGCAATATTTCACAAAAGTGTGGTCCCTGTCCAACAGCTCCCATTCTCTTTGTAGTGTAAGACGAAGGCCACTTATTTTCCCCTACCATTCATGCTAGCAGTGCTGACCTTATACCATCTCAAAAATTGTCTCACCTCAACAGTCAGTTAACTGGGTATTTGTTAGAAATAGAAATGCAAATTCTAAGGCTCCTTTATAGATCTAAGTCAGAAATTTAGGGTTTGGGGTCCAACAGTCATGGGTGGTGATCTTTTTTTTAAAAAACAATATGTTTTGTTTGTTTGTTTGTTTTGAGAGAGGGAGAAAGGGAGATGGAGAGAGAGAAACATCCATCAGCTGCCTTCTGCATGGCCCCTACTGGGGATTGAACCCTGACCAGGAATTGAACCTGCCACTTCTCAGGGAATGGGACTATACTCAACTGAGCCCCACCAGCCCAGGGCATCCTCACCAGAGGGATATGTTTGTTTATTTTTAGATGACAGGGTTAGGGGCGGGGTTGGGGGGTGGGAAGAGAGAAGAGGATTGAGGAAGTAGAAA
The DNA here is from genome assembly GCF_963259705.1 of Myotis daubentonii. NCBI lineage: Eukaryota > Metazoa > Chordata > Mammalia > Chiroptera > Vespertilionidae > Myotis > Myotis daubentonii. The sequence goes on from NC_081841.1 coordinate 107,464,342, forward strand.
GGAGAAAAGGGAAAGGATCATTGATTGGTTGCTTCTTGTACACACCCCAATTGGGACAGAATTAGGAACCTAGGTATGCGCCCTGAATGGGAATTGAATCTGCAAACTTTTGGTGTATGGGATGACACTCTAACCAACTGAGCAAACACCAGCCAGGGCTTGAGTATTATTCTGAAGCTAAAGTTTGAGAACCATTGTTCTAATTAAAGAATTAGAAATTAACTGAATTTACTTATATTTAATTATGGGGGACTAAACCCCCTTCCCTCATGCTTTTTATTTTATTATTTTAAAAATATATCTATTGATTTCAGAGAGGAAGGAAGAGGGAAAGAGAGAGAGAAACATCAGTGATGAAAGAAAATCATTGATTTGCTATCTTCTGCACACCCCACACTGGGGATTGAACTCGCAATCAGGGCATATGGCCTGACTAGGAATTGAACCATGACTTCCTGGTTCATAGGTTGATGCTCAACGACTGAGCCACCGCAGCTGGGCTAATGTATGATTCTTATAGAATGTTCAAATATTAATTAGACTGCAAAATGTACTTAGTAGGCCTGTTCATCATAATTTCAAGTCATCTTTTATTTCAAGGAAGTTCTCTTAATTATAATTTTACACTAGTGAAAGATCTTCCCTCCCCTAGTACACTTACTAAACATGATTACTGTTAACTTTTGTATATTTTTCCATAAAAATCAAACTATACTATACATTGTATTGTGATTTGAGTTTTCATTATATCTTTGACATCTTTTTGTGTCATTAGATTACTATTTTTTTTTAAAAATATATTTTACTGATTTTTTACAGAGAGGAAGGGAGAGGGATAGAGAGCCAGAAACATCGATGAGAGAGAAACATCGATCAGCTGCCTCCTGCACGCCCCTCACTGGGGATGTGCCCGCAACCAAGGTACATGCCCTTGACCGGAATCGAACCCGGGACCCTTGAGTCCGCAGGCCGACGCTCTATCCATTGAGCCAAACCGGTTCTGGCTAGATTACTATTTTTTAATCCTCACCTGAGGACATGCTCAGAGAGAGGAGGAAGGATGAGAGAGAGAGGGAAACATTGATGTGAGAGAGAAACATTGATACGTTGCCTTCCATACGTGTCCCAACTGGGGATTGAACCTGCAACCCAGGTATGTGCCTGCTTGGCAATCAGCCAGGAATCTTTCAGTGCAATGGACCTGCTTAACCAACTGAGTGACTCAGGCCAGGCTAGATTTTTTTTTTTTTAATGACAATATTTCACAGTATGAATGTATACTGTAAGTTTTTTATTCAACCTTCTATTGATTAGATTTGAAGGCTATTTCCATTTTCCATCAGTGGGTTTCCTTATACTTGTTAACATAGTATTCTTGCAGTGGGGGATTTTAACCACTAATAAATAATGAGAGAAAAGATCATGTGCTTCGGAAATGATTCCCTGGTAATCATTAGATTCCAGTTCAAGCAGTCTCTATCTTGGGTAGTCACTTAGTTTATTGTTATTTTTATTTTTTGTAATCCTTTCAGTTAAGAACCTGTAATTTTACCTTTTGTGCAGACTGATGTAGGGACACAAGCCGGAAGGTGGTATTTGTATTGGTGGAGATTGTGAATTGTGCGTAGATTCAAATTAGCATTTGCAGTGTGTGATCTTGGGCAGGTAAATTCAATATCTTTAGGCCTGTTTCCACATATGTGAAGTGGGGATAGTAACAGAACCTACTTCATAAGACTTGGCAAGGATAATGAAAGAGAATGTGCGTGCAACACGCGTGTGTTATAATGAATGGCTAGAATATAGTAACTACTTGGTAAAGATTTTCTGATTCTGGAAGTAAAAAAAATCTCTGGTTTCATTTCAAATACGTATTTTTAATTTATTACTAATACTTCAATACACATTTAGAGAAGTGGTTCTCAAATAGGGTAGTTTTGCTTTCCAGGGGACATTTGACAGTGTCTGGAGACATTCTGGTTTGTCAAAACTGTGGGTTGGTTCTACTGACATAAACATTCTACAATGCACTGGACAGCGCCCCGCTCCCCAAGAATTATCTTGGCCATAATGTCAATGGTGCTGAGGTTAAAAACCTCTGAAGTAGCTCTGGCCAGTGTGGGTCCCAGGTTTGATTTCGATCAAGGGCATGCACCTGGGTTGCAGGCTCAATCCCTGGCCCTGGTCAGGGTGTGTGCGGGAATCAACCAATGGATGTGTCTTTCTCACATCAGTGTTTCTCTCTGTCTCTTCCCCCTCCCTTCCACTCTCCTTGGAAAATCAATGAAAAAATACCATTGGGTGAGTATTCATAACAATAACAAAAAAAGTTATTATTTTGCCCTGACCCGTTTGGCTCAGTGGATAGAGCGTCGGCCTGCGGACTGAAAGGTCCCAGGTTCGATTCCAGTCAAGGGCATGTACCTTGGTTGTGGGCACGTCCCCAGTGGGGGGTGTGCAGGAGGCAGCTGATCGATGTTTCTCTCTCATCGATGTTTCTAGCTCTCTGTCCCTCTCCCCTCCTCTCTGTGGAAAATCAATAAAATATATTTTTTTAAAAAATGTATTTATACAGCAACTTACATATGCATCAGCCCAGCCATTGTGGCTCCGTGGCATCCTCCCTACTGGGGATGTGCCCGCAACCAAGGTATATGCCCTTGACCAGAATCGAACTTGGGACCCTTCACTCCACAGGCTGATGCTCTATCCACTGAGCCAAACCCGTTAGGGCGGGCATTGGTTCTCAATGGGGTAGTTTTGCTTCCCAGGGGCCATTTGACAGTGTCTGGAAGCATTTTGTTTGTTAAAACTGCAGGTTGGTTCTACTGACAAACATCCCATAATGCATGGGACAGCCCCTACCCCCAACAAAAATTATATTGCCCATAATGTTAGTGGTCTGAGGTTAAAAATCCCTCATGTAGCCCTCGCCAGTGTGGCTCATTTGGTTGAGCATTGTCCCATACACCAAGAGGTAGCTGGTTCTATTCCTGGTCAAGGCACATGCACAGGTTGCAGGCTTGATCCCCAGTAGGGGGTGTGCAGGAGGCAGCCTGTCAGTTTTTCTCTCCCTCTCTCTTCCCCTCTCTCTCTCAAATCAATAAAAACATACTTAAAACAAAACACACAAAAAAACCCCTGATGTGGAGCTATTTAAAATCATGAACAGCATAAACGTTTAAAAAGATTGATGCCATTGAAAATTCTGACCGCATAAACATTTTCTTTGGGCCAAGAAGTATAAAAAATTGAACTCATTGCCAACAGTGAAGAATTACTTGATTTAACAAAAATAGAGATTCCTCACTTCCCTTAAAACAAAAACAAAAACACCCACACCAAGCCATGGCTCGTGGACTCAGTGGTTAGAGCTTTGGCCTGAACACTGAATGGTCTTTGGATCAATTAACAGTCAAGTGCATGAACCTGGGTTGCAGATTCGATCCCCAGCTCTAGTCAGGGTGCTTGTGAGAGCCACCCAATTGATGTGTCTCTCTCACATCCATGTTTCTCCCCCCACCTTTAAAAATCAATGGGAAAAATATCCTCAGGGAATGATTAACAACAACAAAAGAAAGACATTGTAAAATTTATCTGACTGAATCTGAAGAGGTGAGAAACACTCTTTAATTTTACAAAGGCCTCACCATGTTCTCTTATCCTCCTGCCCCCAAACATCTATACAGGCAGTCCTCGGGTTACGTTGGAGATCCGTTCAAACAGTGCGACTTAACTCGATTTTTGCTGTAAGTTGGAACCCACCTACATAAGCACCTACGTCACTCACATGGAGCACACACACGGTAGTAATGAAGTGAAACAGTAAAAAAAAAATTTAGAGAAAGATAACAATTCCTGACCTTTACTTGTGGTAAATAAATAATAAAAAGCATAAAGCACATAAGTACATACATTGAAATGATGGAACTTTTTTTTTTTTTTTTATAAATACTGTAAATGGGAGATGGCGATGTAACCATGAAATGACGTCTGTCGAGTCCGAGGTAACCCGAGGACTGCCTGTATATATAAAAGCCAAGCGACCGGAACAGCAGAACGACCAGAACGACTGGTTGCTATGATATGCACTGTGACGGCCAACCAGCTTTATGGGGGCCCTGATCAGCCCCCCCGCCCCCACCTGCCTGCTGCCCCTCTCCCCTGGCTGGTCCAGCCCCAATCAGCCCCCCCTACTCTAATTGGGGGCGGGGCTAACTGGCCAACCTTCCACGTCCCCCTACACACACCCACACCCGGCCCCGATCAGCCCTCATCGCGGTGCTGGCCAGCCGGACTCCACTTGTACATGAATTCGTGCCCCAGGCCTCTATTTTTATTATGAAAGATTTGAGACAGAAATGATTATGCATGCACCCATCACCTAGATTCCATACTTTAATTTAAAAATACTTTATTGCTTAAAAAAAGAAAATGCTATTGAAAAAATGGCAAACAGTTAAATGTTTTGGTATATGTTATGTTTATGTTAAATATTTTTATTTATTTTTCTACTATTGTATTTTTTTTTAATTTTAATATATTTTATTGATTTTTTACAGAGAGGGACAGAGAGCTAGAAACATTGATGAGAGAGAACCATCTATCAGCTGCCTCCTGCACACCCCCTACTGGGGATATGCCCGCAACCAAGGCACATGCCCTTAACCAGAATCGAACATGGGACCCTTGAGTCCACAGGCTGACGCTCTATCCTCTGAGCCAATCCGGTCAGGGCTCTACTATTGTATTTTTATTACCTCCATGTTTTGAAGCAGTTCATGACTAGCAGAGTGCTTTGGGGACCTTTTTTTTTTTTTTTTTTACAATAAATGAAAGTATTTGTTTAAGAAAAAGGCACGTGTTCCTTCAAATAGGTAAGAAAAACTTCCAACCCTCTCCCCCCCCTTTCCCCTGTGGTTGCTATAGAAATACTCAGCAAAGTGAGCCTTAGCTTCCCTGACCCCTCCCCCAGCTGCTGGGATGAGGCCAACATTCTCCTCACAGGTCATTTGATCTTGAGGTCCTTCAAGGCTGATTCCAAGCTCTTCACATCCCAATCCCAGATGCTCATGCCACCGTCCATGTCAGTAGTGCAGAACTGTGAGCACTTGGCCTTACCCCCTCTGAGTACGGAGATCTGGCTGATGCGGTTCTTGTGCAGCGGGTCTAGACCCGCCCCGCCAGCCACTCCTCTCTCGGAGCTAGCCTTCTTGTCGAGGTTCTAGAAGCGCTCGCGGGCTGTCAAGCCGCCCACCGAAGCTCAGCGTCCCCGCGGCGGCGCCGTCGTAGGTAAAAAGCACCGGAAAGCAGTCGGCCCGCAGCCACCAGACTGTTTTCTGTGATGAAGGTCACGGCCAGCAGTGGCAGCGTTTCAGAGGCCAGAGTTGTGACTGCCCTCTTCTTGTCAGCATCACCCGTGCTGTCATGGCTGACCCAGGCCACGCGGCTGCCACTGGCTGAAAAGCAGACACCGTGCACCCAGCCGCAGCTACTGCTGGACTCGAACATTAGCTCCCTGAAGGGCATCTTGGAGCACCATAGGGTGGGTGCTGGTTGCTCTTCCTCTTCCTTTATGTAGGCTGAGAATATCCAGCACTTGAAGTTGCAGGAGCCTGCGGCCAGGAGCATGTTGTTGGGGTGCCAGTCCATGCTGAGGATGGTGGAGCGAATGGGCTTCTTGATGTGCTTGCACACCCACCAGTCATTTTCCTGTTCGAAATAGCAGATGGAAATGACATGGGAGCCACTGCCAACAGCAAACTTGTTCTCATTGGGGGCCCAGCGCACACAGCGAGCAGCCTGGTTGATCCGTAGGATGACAAGGGTGGGTTTCCATGTGCGGCCCTTCAGTGTCCACACATACGCATTGCGGTCTGCCGCAGGTCACAATGCGGTTACTCTCGGGCCCAGTCAGTGTCTGTCACCTGCCCGTTGTGCTCCTTGAGCTCATGCACCTTGACCCACTTGGCTCCACTCTTCTCATAGATGTGCACCTCATGGTTGTTGGGGCAGATGGCAATCTGTGCGGTCCTTGTTTCAGGCGTGGCAGCTGATGGGCTCCCGGATCAGGAAGCTGTGGTAGGCCATGGCTTCTCAGCTCCTCTGGGCTCCCGGCTGCGGACTCTGGTCAGTCGACGTGCTGAACCGGCTCTGGGACCTGCAGCCACTTACTTCCTCGTGGGCGGCAGCTAAATATTTTTATTGATTCATTGATAGAAAGGGAGAGGAAGAAAGAGAAACATCTATGGGAGAGACACATCAATCTGCTGCCTCCTGCATGCCCTCTACAGGGGATTGAGCTCTTAACCTGGGTATGTGCCCTGTCTGGGAATTGAACCTGGGACCTCTTGGTCCATGGGATGATGCTCAATCCACTGAGCCACACTAGTCAGGCTGTATATGTTATTTCACATATCTGGTTCATTTCTTTTTATTCATCAGTCCATGACTCTGAAATGCTAAAGTCCAGTTTTTTGTTTTTTAAAAATATATCTTTATTGATTTCAGAGAGGAAGGGAAAAGGAGAGGGAGAGAGAGTGTCATTGATCAGCTGCCTCCTGCATGCCTCACATTGGGGATCTAGCTGCAGCCCGTACATGTGCCCTGACTGGGAATTGAACCGTGGCCTCCTAGTTCATGGGTAGACACTCAACCACTGAGCCACCATGTCTGGGCCAGTATTATTTTTTAAGGTATTGGAAATCTACATACAGTAAAATGCACAACTCTTAAGTGTATGGTTTGGTGATTTTTAAAAAATCCTTATCTGAGGATATTTTTCCATTCATTTTTAGAGAGTGTAAGAGAGAGGGAAAGACAGAAATATTGATGTGAGAGAAACACATCAGTTGGTTGCCTCTTGCAATGGAGGTACATGCTCTTGACCGGAAGTGAACCTGGGACTCCTTCAGTCTGCCCCAACGCTCTATCCACTGAGACAAACGGGTTAGGGCTGATTTGGTGATTTTAGGTATTTACATTCATCTGTTTAATTCAAACTCCTATCAAAATATAGAACATTATCACCATCCTGTGACATTTCCTTATGTTCCTTCCCATTCCCAATTATACTGGACAGCATTTAAATTCAAGACTCCATTCCTAAAATGTACTTCACAGCATTGTTAGGTTATATGATATATTAAATACATAGTAACTATCCCTAGTTAGATACTCATTAAATATTTGCTAGTACTACTTCTATTAAGAGTACAAAAGAAAGTGTCCATTTTGAATATCTGTAAAAATGTTGGATTCATTTGTCTTTGTAATATTAGCTTTGTAGATAGACTTTTGCATAAGTGTAGTACTTTGAAGCTGTCAACATTTTAGGGATTGAATAAAGAGCTCTTATGACCTTCAAACTTTTTTTATAAGATAGTCTATTTGTACTCTTACAAATGCATATACAGTCTCTTTTACATCTCTCCATCTCTCTGGAGAGTTCTCACAACACAAAGAAAAAGAACATACAGTGGGGCCTTGACTTAACGAGTTTAATTTGTTCCGTGACGGAGCTCGTAACTCGAATTACTCGTATGTCAAATCAACAGTGAACGAGTGAGACACGTGATGCTGGGCTGATGTTGTGGTGTTCACTGTGACGTTTGCTGTGCCAACTAGCAGTGGGGTATCTGATGCTGGCTCGTAACCCAAATTTTAGCTCGCAACTGAAAGCAAAAAATCGGCCGAGAGACGGCTTGTATCTCGAAAAACTCGTTAGTCGGGACACTCGTAAGTCAAGGCCCCACTGTACTTGCATTATTAAGTTTACCAGTTTGTTGTTTATTGTTTTATATGCCTACATTCTATACTTTATTTTCAAGAAGTATCTTTTGTGGTTTCTAGTTTATAAGTGCATGTGCACTTGCTTTTCTATGAAATGGAGAGAACTCTTATAACCCATGAATGTGTATGTGTGTGTGCTTCTTTCAGTATAATGCTGAGAAATATGTAGCCCATGAAAGTATTTCTGCAGAAGTGATTAACAATACCTGATAGTTTTCACAGATAATCTATAATAATAAAAATGTATGTTAATTAGACCTGACAGCCAAATGACCTTCTGACGTCATTCTGGACGAAGCCGAGGCAGCGGGGGCCGAGGCAGAGGTAGTTAGGGGCGATCAGGCAGACAGGCAGAGTTGTTAGGGGCGATCAGGCAGGCAGGTGAGCAGTTGGGGTGATCAGGCAGGCAGGGAGAGGGGTTAGGGGTGATCAGGTAGGCAGGTGAGTGGTTAGTGGTGATCAGGCAGGCAGGTGAGTGGTTGGCCTCTTAGTCTATAATAATAAAAGCATAATATGCTAATTAGACCAGATGATCCTTCCAGACGAAGCCAGGGGTGCGAGGGAAGCCCAGATCCCGGGGTGCCAGAGGGAAGCCGGTGCCAGCAGCCAGGGGAAGGAAGGCCTACTCTTGCATGAATTTTGTGCATCAGGCCTCTAGTATAACAGAAAAATGGAAATAGAAAGGAAAGGCAATTTGTCTGACATTGGAGAGGTAGATGTTTTATTAAGATATTGATAGATATTGCCCTGACTGGTGTGGCTCAGTTGATTGGGCTTCGTCCTATGCATGGAAAGTTTTCCGGTTTGATTCCTGGTCTGGGCACATGACTATGTTGGGGCTGGATACCTACCTGGTAGGGGACATGCAGGAGGCAGCCCATCAGTGTGTCTCCCTCACACTGATGTTTCTCTCCTTTCCTTGCTCTCTAAAATATCAATGCAAAAAAAGATATAAATATAAAAAATGCATAGACACTTCGTTGTTTTTTTTTTAAAAATATATTTTATTGATTTTTTACAGAGGAAGGGAGAGGGATAGAGAGTTAGAAAATCGATGAGAGAGAAACATCGATCAGTTGCCTCCTGCACACTCCCCACTGGGGATGTGCCCGCAACCAAGGTACATGCCCTTGACCAGGATCGAACTTGGGACCCTTGAGTCTGCAGGCCGATGCTCTATCCACTGAGCCAAACTGATTAGGGCTGAACACTTTGTTTTTACAGTAGTTTCTAGTAATAGTAACTGGTACTTGGTCTCGAATAGTAATTATGTACAGTATTTCTTTTAACATGTAGGAGATTTTAAAATATATTGCTTGGAATAACTAGTAGTGTGTAATTTTTTGTGAGCAGATAACCTTTAAGTGATGGCTTTTAATAGGACATTGGGCTTGGGGTTTCCTAGAACATTTAAAATTACTCACTTTTTATATGTTTTTATTGATTTCAGAGAGGAAAGGAGAGAGAGAAATAGAAACATCATGAGAATCATTGATCGACTCCCTCCTGCATGCCCCCTACAGGGGATCGAGCCAGCAACCTGAGCATGTGCCCTGAATGGGAATTGAAATGTGACCTCTTGGTTCTTAGGTCTGACACTCAGTGGTCGGGCTAAAATTAATTAACTTTGAAAATTAACTTTAATTAATTTTGTGCTACCAAAATTGAAAGACAGAAATAAAGTGGTTCTATCAGTCATTTCCTAAAGCTACCGAGCGAGTCTCCCTAGAAACAAACCACTATTTTAAATTTTTTGTGTTGATATCATTAAAAAGTGATTTTTCCTCCTAAAAAGGAATCCAGAACACTGGCTGAAATTGCAAAAGCAGAGCTGGATGGCACCATTTTGAAGAGCAGACCTCTCCGAATTCGTTTTGCTACACATGGAGCAGCCCTGACTGTCAAGAACCTTTCTCCAGTTGTTTCCAATGAGCTTCTAGAGCAAGCATTTTCCCAGTTTGGTCCAGTAGAGAAAGCGGTTGTGGTTGTGGATGATCGCGGTAGAGCTACTGGAAAAGGTTTTGTAGAATTTGCAGCGAAACCTCCTGCACGAAAGGCTCTGGAAAGATGTGGTGATGGGGCATTCTTGCTAACAACGTAAGTTTTAAATATCTTGTTTTACATATGGGTTTCTTTCTGTCCTGGATTTCTGTTTCCTTGTAGTTCATACTGTCTTGGCATATGGTCAGTAGGTATTGAGTAAATACTCAGTGAAGATTAATAAGAATTTTTGTGTACCTCTAGGAATTGGGGTCATATTTTCATCCCACTTAAGTATATGGATTCATACTTGAATCTTAGGAATGTTTCAGATTATGATTTTCATTTAACTTTCTGAACATCTATTATATGCACAGCAAAATTTTATAGAGAAGATAATTTGGGTTAAGTTTCAAACCAATACAATAAAGCAGATATGGTGATAAAGCAAGTCACATGAATTTTTTGGTTTCCCAGGGCATGTAAAAGTTATGTTTATATTATATTGTAGTCTATTAAGTGTGCAATAGCATTATGTCTAAAGTACATGCTTTAATTTAAAAATACTTTATTGCTTAAAAAAAGAAAATGCTATTGAAAAAAATGACAATGATGGTAGACTGCTGGACACAGGGTTGCCCCAAAACTTCAAATTATAAAAACACACAATATCTGTGAAGTGCAATAAAACAAGGTATGTCTCTATATTTAAATAATGAATGAAAGAATGACATATTCATCAACTTTATTGGGGTGTAATTTACATACATCAAAATGCACTCAATTTTAAATCAATGAGTTTTAACAAATCATATATATTTACACAACGTACCATCACAAGATAAAAGAATACTTCCATCATCCAACAAAAGTTCCTTTGTGTCCTTTTGCATTTATTCCCCACTCCTTATACCTGTCCTACACAACTATTGATCTTTCTGTTACTATAAATCAGTTTTGCCTTTTCTAATATTTCATAAAAATGAAATCATATAGCATGTACTCTTTTGTGTCTGATTTATTTTGCTTAGCATAATGTTTACGAGATTGCATTCTTGTTGTTGTATTCGGATTTTGTTCTTTTTCATGGCTGAGTTGTATTTCATCGTATGGTTATAACCACAGTTTGTCCAGTGACCTAAGGGTGGACATTCAAATTTCTTCTAAGTTTTGACTATTATCAATAAAGCTATGATGAGCATTTGTGTATAAGACTTGTGAACATTATGTTTTCATGTGGCTTGGGTAATATTTAAGAGTTAATGGCTGTATATTCACCTTTGTAAGAAATTGCCAAACCCTTCCAAAATGGTTATACCATTTAACTCTCCCACCAGCATTGAATGGGAAAGTTTTAGTTGCTCCATATCTGTATCAACACTTCATAGTATCTCTGTTTTTTGGATATTCTGAGTGTAGGTGTGTCTCATTGTGGTTTAAATTTTATATTCCTAATGATTAATGATGAGTATCTTTCATGTCCTCTTACTCTTTTCATATCTTTGGTGAAGCTTTTTTTTAAATTGGGTGGTTTGTCTTATATCATTAACCAATTTGGATACAGGTGTGTATCATGACTATTTCTCCCAGTCTGTGGGTTTTTCATTTTCTTCATAGTGTTCTACAAAGAGCAGAAATTTTTATATTTTTTGAAGTCTAATTTATCAAATATAGTCTTTTATGGTTTGTGCTTTTTGTAATGTTGTATGAAATCATTGCCTTTCCTAAGGTAGGTAATAAAGCATCTCTCATGTTTTCTTGAGACATTTTATAGCTTTTTTTACTTACACCTGTGATCCATTTGGAGTATGATATAAGGTAACAGTTCATTTTTTTTCGTATAGATACCCATTTGTTCCAACACCATTAATCGTAAAGAGTATTTCTTCTTTTTTACCTTTTACCTCTATCAAAAGTCTGGAAAAGAAAACCTGCACTCTTTCTCTTTCCTTGACCTGTACTGTACTTTCTTTAGCCTAAGCTTTGAAATCAGGTAGTATCATCCAACTTTATTGTTTTTCAAATTTTTTCTGGCTATCATTTTTTCTTTTTATAACCTTACTGTGTTTTAAAATCAGTTTGTCAATTAAAAATCCTACTGGGCCTTTCTTTTTTTTTTTTTTTATCCTTACCCAAAGAGTGAGGATATTTTTTCCATTGCTTTTAGACAGAGTGAAAGGGAATGAGGAGAGAGAAAGAGAGAGACAGAGACATTCATGTGACATCTATTGGTTGCCTCCCACAAGCACTCCAAAGGGTGGGGGGTGGTGGGGATTGGACCTCCAATACTCCCATGTGCAGGCTGACACTAACCACTGAACTGGCTGGCCTGAGCTCTCCTGGGCTTTTGATTATAATTACATTGAGTCTACAGCTCATTTGGGCAAAACTGACATTTTCACAGTATTGACATTTTCTAATCCATGAATATGGTATATCTCTCCATTTACTTAAAATTAATTTTATGTAATTAAAAAGGTCATTATACCTGTTGCTAAATTAACATGCCTTTCAGTTTGCCATTGAAGTTCTATTTTTTTAATTTCTAGAAAAATGATCTTATATATAATATTATATGCAGTAAACATTAATATTTCAAGAATAAAAGGATTTTAAGTATAATAATATCAGAACTGTACTAACATAGTATGATATCACAAAAATTGTAGGAAATATTAAAAATCTGCAAATAACAGGATTACTTCTATTATATTTTAGGATATTTTTTCCCCCTCTGGCTCTATTTTTGTTCATCAGTTTATGTTGTTCATTATATTCCACAAATGAGTGAGATCATATGATATTTATCTTTCTCCAACTGGCTTATTTCACTTAGCATGATGCCTTTAAAGTCTATTTTTTTGGATATGAGTATTGCTACTCCAGTTTTTTTTTTTTTAAAATATATTTTATTGATTTTTTACAGAGAGGAAGGGAGAGGGATAGAGAGTTAGAAACATCGATCAGCTGCCTCCTGCACACCCCCTACTGAGGATGTGCCCACAACCAAGGTACATGCCCTTGACCGGAATCGAACCTGGGACCCTTGAGTTCCCAGGCTGATGCTCTATCCACTGAGCCAAACCGGTTAGGGCTCCAGTTTTTTTTTCTTTTCCATTTGCATGGAAAATTTTTTCCATCCCTTCACTTGCATCCTGTGTGTGTCTTTTGTTTTGAGGTGGGTCTCTTGTAGACAGCATATAGTTGGGCCTCGTTTTTGTATCCATTCAGCTACTCTACATCTTTTGATTGGAGCATTTAATCCATTTACATTTAGGGTTATTATTGAGAGGTACTTTTTTGTAGCCATTTTAATTTTGTATGGCTAGGTAAATATATAGGTATATATTTATACCTATTTTAATGTATTTTATTGGTTTCAAAGAGGAAGGGAAAGAGAGAAACATCAATGATGAGAGAGAATCATTGATCTATTGCCTCCTGCACACCCCGTACTGGGGATCCAGCCCCCAACCCAGGCATGTACCCTTGACCAGAATCAAACCTGGGACCCTTCAGTCAGCAGGTTGACACTCTATCCACTGAGCCAGACAAGCTAGGTTGTAGGAATTGGTAAATATTTAACAAGTTCTTACAGGTAGCTTTTAGAATAATTGAAAAATACTTTTAATGGAATGGGCAAGGTATTGAATATTTTATTATCTGTTAGATACTTCATAATCGTGACCTCTTAGATTTCCATAACAACACTGGCTATTATTTGTCCCATGTTTCCGGTGAGAAAATTAGGCCAGAGATGTTAAGTAATTTGCTTAAGAAGATTGCTCAGCTAATAAGTGGTGAAGTTTAGTCTGATGCTATTTTTTTTTTTTAATAAATTGAAAAAAATGTTTTTATTGGTTTCAGAGAGAGGAAGGAAGAGGGAGAGATAGAAGCATCTATGAGAGAACCATTGATTGGCTGCCTCCTGCATGTCCTCTAATGTGGATTGAGCTTGCAACCCAGGCATATGTCCTCACTGGGAATCTAACCTTGACCCTCTGGTTCATAGGTCAGCACTCAACCACTGGGCTCTACTGGTGCAAATTCTTGCCTTTAAAAAAATTTTTTTTTTATTGATTTCAGAGAGGAAGGGAGATATAGAAACAAAACTGATGAGAGAGAATCACTGATTGGCTGCCTCCTGCATGCCCCCCACTGGGGGGGATCCAGTCTGCAACCTGGGCACCTGCCCCTGGCCGCAATGGAACTTGGGACCTTTTAGTCCTCAGGCGGATGCTTATCCACTGAGCCAAACCGGCGAGGGCAAATTCTTGCTTTTTATATTGTGCTACCAGTGAATGCCGGGGTCCAACCCCAGCAGGTCCAGGGGTTCCCAAAGGCGTAGACGGAGTCGGCGAAGAAGGAATGACACGGAGACAGCGTTCAGTTGATCAGCAGCCTAGCCAGGATCTCCAGCCAAGTTCTGGTCTCGATCTCCAGAGAGGTTCTGCTTAGGATCTCCAGCCAGGTTCTGTCCAGGTTCTCCAGCCAGGTCCAGTCACCAGGTTCTAGTCAGGTTCTCTTGCCATGTTCTATAGACAGGTTCAGTCCAGGATCTTTTGCCATGTTCTCTCCAGCGAAGTTCTTCTGTCTCCAGGCTCCGTGTAGGTTCTGTCTTCTGAATTCTGTCTCTTGCTGTCTTGTTGCATCTGTATTTATACCAGTTGATTCCAATCCTATCAATCTCTATTCCAAAGGTTAGGGCGTTTCTTATCTCCATTCCAGGGAGTAAAGATTATGTAGCTTAAGCATGATTGTTCATAGTTAAAGTGATTAATTACCCGCCTGGCACTTAGTTGAAGGGTTTTATTCCCTCCCTAACTTCAGGGGAAAATCCCTACCTGGGGATTCAACCTTTCTCGGAGAGGTGACCTTGGTTAAAACACATAGTGCCAAGAAGGTGAGCAAACATATTAAGAACAGTATGCCATATATACCAGGTCCCTTGAAACAGCAAGCATGGACCGGCTCCCGGCAAGTGGAGTTGTTTATTCTTCCTGTGACTCCATGCTCACGAACTTTGTTGTTAGTTAAACCTTCTCATGGAATTCAGGATGCTATTTTCTCGGCTGCTAGATTAGTGGGTCTCAGTTAAAATGTTACTTCGTGGAAAGGATTTCCTGACTGCCTTATCTAAAGTGTGTTCCCTCTGTTACTCTTTCTAATAGCTGTTAAAATGATTATTTTGTTTACAATCTTTTATCTCTTAGAAGACTTTAGGGATTATTTTGTTTACCCTTATATTCCTGGCCCCAAGTACAGTCTTGGTACTTACTATGTAATGAATTATTTATTGATGAACTGACTGAATCTCAGTTCAGACATCTGAGTTAAATGAAGTGATTTGGTTATTAAATGTAGACATATTGTGTAATCACAATTTCTCTTAAATTTCTTTAAATTGTCTTTAAATTGGTTTATGTATTTATACAGTATATATAATTAACAGATGCAAAAGTATGTACTTAAGCTCTTTTGAAATTACAAGAGGCAGAAAAATGGGGAGGGGGAGGAAGGAAAATTAAACACCTTTATTTCTGATAATAAGGGTGTATCCACATTGTTAAACATTAGAATCGCATCTAGACCATTAGAGATGCTCATGCCTAGAATTGCACAGGAATGATAGGTGCTCAATAGTTAAATTTTTCTCTTTCTAGCTTTTTAAATTTTTGAAATGATTATTGCAGGTTAAATTAAATGAAAATTCCAGAGAGGGGAACAAAAATAGTTTTACAGTTGATTGTATAGAAAATAATTAAATAATAATGCAATTGTAGATTTAATTTTGCCCCACCCTGTATAATGGTCTATTTTTACCATTTTCCAGCTGATACTTAAAAATAATGTTTGGCTCAGAGTATAGAGCGTTGTTGGACTGCAGATTGAAGGGTTTCAGGTTTGATTCAGGTCAAGGGCACATGCCTGTGTAGCAGGCTCGATCCCCAGTAGGAGGCGTGCAGGAGGCGTGCAGGAGGCGTGCAGGAGGCGGTCGATTAATGATTCTCATCATTGATGTTTCTATCTCTCCCTCTCCTTTCCTCTCTGAAATTAATTAAAAAAAATAAAAATAAAAATAAAAATAAAAATAAAAATAAATATAAATATAAATATAAATGATAATGTTGGTGTTGCTTCCCTAAAAGCAGAAAAATGTGACTCTGCCCTGGTGGCTTAGCTGATTAGAGTGTCGTCTTGTATACCAAAGGGTTGTGGGTTTGATTCCCGGTCAAGGGCACAGATCTAGATTTTGGGTTCCATCACTGGTTAGAGGCATTCAATAGGTGCTTCTTCCCTGCTTTCTTTCTCTCAAAATCAATAAAAACATACCCTTAGGTGAGGACTAAAAAGAAAAATGCAAAAAAATGTGTCCATTTCAGTTTTGGTTAGGAGAAGAAATTTTCTCTTTAAAACAACCCTTTAATGGTATTGGCATTGACTAATCATTAGCATCTGCCACATTCCCCCCCCCCCCCCAACCCCCACAGTATATATACACTCAAATCTTGCTTGCAAATTCATTTGTTAATCAGCTACAGATTTTATACTATACCCCTGAATACAGTACTTGGCATGTGTCTCCTGAGAATATTCTCTCATAAAGCTACAGTATCATTATCACACTGAGGTAATTTAACATTTATTCAGTATTGTTATCTAACATATAGTCTATATTTGAAATTTCCCCACTGCATAGTAATATTCTTTGTAACTTTTTTCAGTCTAGTAATCAAATTGAATTTAGTTGTCATTTTTCTTTATCTGTAATAGTTCTCCAAATGACAAAGTGTCAGTGCCAGGACATTGGCACTTTAAAAGAAATTTTTTTTTCTAATTTTTATTTCTTAAAGTGGGGCAAAAGAGAGTTTACATCAAGCTTCTTAAGGTATTCCTTTCTCTTTTTAAAATTTATTTCAGAGAAGAAGAAAGAGGGAGAGAGAGAAACATCAATGATGAGAGAGAATCATTGATCGGCTGCCTTCTGCATGCCCCCACTGGGGAGTGAGCCCGAAACCCAGGCATGTTCCCTGACCAGGAACCGTGACCTCTTGGTTCATAGGTCGATGGTCAACCACTGAGCCACATCAGTGGGGTACGACATTGGCATTTTTGAAGAGTTTAGGACAGTTTTTTTCAGAATGTGCTTCAGTTTGTTGTTTTCTTTTACGCTTTAAGAGTTTATACTTATTCTTTTTTTGTTTTGTTTGTTTTATAGGAAGATTTCAAGACATTTTTAGACTTTCTCCTTTATATCACTACTTATTTTATTACCTTTGGGATTTACTTATTTACTTACTTACTTACTTACTTACTTATTTATTTATTTATTTATTTATTTATTTATTTATTTATGGTAAATCCAAGAACAGCTTTTTTAAAAACTTGCTTTTTTAAAGATTTTTAAAAATTGATTTTTAGAGGGAGAGGCGGGAGAGAGAGAGACATTAATATGAGAGAGAACCATCTATCGGCTGTCTTTGTATGCCCCCTATCAGGGATCAAGCCCATATTGATGTAGCTCAAATCCTTGTTATGTGTCCTATTAATCTATTTGCTATATATTTGTCCCTTTCATTTTTAAAATTTTTTTTTGAGAAAGAATTTATTACCTCTTCCTAACATACCAGTTCTCCTTCAACTTCTAGGGCTTTCTTTTAACTCAGGAGAGACATTTATGGCTAAGTATTTTTTTTGTTTTGTTAGTCCTCACCCGAGGATATTTTTTTCATTGCTTTTTTAGAGGGAGAAGGAGGCAGGGAGCGGGGAGAGAGAAAGAGAAACAATGTGAGAAAGACACATCTATTGGTTGCCTCCCTCAGGAGCCCCGACTGGGAACAGGGATTAAACCTGCAACCCAGGTTTGTGCCCCTGACTGGGAATTGAACCCTAGACCCTTTGGTGCTGACGCTCTAACCATAGAGTCACAATGGCCAGGCAGGGCGTGCTGGATATTTAAATCACTTTTAATTAGTAATTAAAGAAAGACAAACTTAAAAAAAAAATCTGTTATGTTGGTAAATATTTAAAAATACGCGGTGAATGAAAGTGATGTCACATGAGCGTTTTTATAACTCCTAGTGCTAATGGAAATTGGTTATTTTGTTCTTTGAAAGGCATTTTGCTACTGGGTATAAAAACCAGGGCCTGGGCTGGGGAGAAGACTGCAACTGAGATTGTGCCCTTGATGGAAATCAAACCTGGGACCCTTTGGTCCACAGGCTGATGCTCTATCCACTGAGCCAAACCCGCTAGGAGTCTTTCATTTTTTTTAATCACTTGAGATATGCTTCCATTGATTTTAGAGATAGAGAAAGGGAGAGGGAGAGAGAGAAACATCGTTTAGTTTTCTTCTGTATGCATACCTGACCAGGGATTGAACCCACAATTTGGGTATGTGCCCCGACTGGGAATTGAACCTGTGACCCTCCATTGCATGGGACAACATTCCAACCAATTGAGTCTCACCAGCCAAGGCAAAAAAATTTTTCAATTAGAGTTTACATTATTTTCTACTGTTCTTGATTTCCTCTTCCCCTTATCTGGCTCCTTGAATATGTTATATCTTCTGACTCCTCCTTCCCCTATGCCTGGCTGATACCTTTTAGGTCTCATTTTATGTTTTAGAAAGACTTTTCTGAAGACGACTGGTTAAACACAGACAGAGGCTATGAGAGGTAGGCAGAGATGGGAGTTTGAGGTTGTGGGAAATGGGAACATGATACCATATACATAAAACATGAATTAGGTACTCATTACTATTCTTATCCTTCATACTTTCTAAAGGTTAACTATATGTTCATAAAGGTTCATAGTGGGTTCACTTCTCTGTCATCTTAAATAGACTCTGTGCTCTAGAAACAAGCATTCATCTTTGACTCTGTTGTTCATCTGTGTCTGGTGCAGCAAATGGTAATTGATTTTTTGAGTATATATGCTAAGTTCTGAGAAATTTATCTTGAGAGATAGTTTCCAAGTATGTATCTTGGAATTATAAAACATTACTAAGCGAATGTTAATTTTAGACACTGTATTAATCCTTGTTAATGCTCTTTACCTGTCCAGGACCCCACGTCCTGTCATTGTGGAGCCAATGGAGCAGTTTGATGATGAAGATGGCTTGCCAGAGAAGCTAATGCAGAAAACTCAACAATATCATAAGTAAGATTGTGTAATAAAGATATTTTATATATGTGCCATCTAGGCTATTTATTACATCACATTTGTTTTCAAATATTGTTGGATTAGAAGCTATTCTCTTTAGTCATATAATCTGGTTTTTAGAGTGGCCTAATGATTCCAGGTTTACATGGAATGCTAGTTTTCTTTGTATATGGGTAAAACATTAAGTTAATACTTAGAAAAGTCCCTACTTTTATAATGGTCTGTGATGGGTCGGTAGGAGTATATTGGCAGTGTTTATGTTAGAGAAACAATGAATTCTAGATTTATGAGAATATTTATTTAATTAGTATACTTCAGGTATGTTATTAGTTAAAAAGGAGATTTTTTTGGGAGGTAGAGTTGGGGGCGGACCCAGATAAATAACTTGGCACATTTGATCTCTTGTTAGAGATTTAAAAGAAAATTAGCTTATTGTTAAAATATTGTATATTATTTTATCAGTTGCTTTTCACTCAGTATGAAGCAACTTGTCAAAAAAATTTAAATATATTTTTATTGACTTCAGAGAAGAAGGGAGAGGGAGAGAGAGATAGAAACATCAGTGATGAGAGAGAATCATTGATTGGCTGCTTCTTGCACTCCCCACACTGGGGATCAAGCCTGTAACCCGTGCATGTACCCTCACTGGGTACCAAATGGTGATCTCCTGATTCATAGGTCAACACTCAAACACGGAGCCACAATGGCTGGGCTGATGCATATGTAAGTTGCTGTATAAATACATTTTTAAAAAAATATATATTTTATTGATTTTTTACAGAGAGGAAAGGAGAGGGATAGAGAGTTGGAAACATTGATGAGAGAGAAACATTAATCAGCTGCCTCCTGCACACCTCCCACTGGGGATGTGCCCGCAACCAAGGTACATGCCCTTGACTGGAATTGAACCCAGGACCCTTCAGTCCGCAGGCCGATGCTCTATCCACTGAGCCAAACCGGTCAGGGCTGTATAAATACATTTTAACCAGTCAGTTGTTTATTATAATAAGTAAAGCTGTAACATGAATTGAACAAATATTGGAATATCTTGATGCCAGGCACTGTTCTAGGTGTTACCATTGCAACTTTGCACTGTTACTGCTCTCATGTTGCTTACATTTCAGGTGGTGGAGATACATGATAAGTAATGAACCGAAGAATATAAAATAAGAACATGAAAACACACATAAAAACACCCTGGCCAGTGTGGCTCAGTTGGTTGAGCTTCGTCCTGTGCACCGAAAGATTGTCAGTTCCATTCCCAATTAGGTGCCTATGAGAGGCAACCGATCGATGTTTCTCACATCGATATTTCTCTCTCCCTCTTTCTCTAAAATCAATTTTAGAAAACACACCAAAAAACCTGTAAAACCCAATAATGAACTGAAGATTATACAACATCTATTAAGTAGTGAGAGATACTATTTAATTTACTTTTTTAAAGAAATCAGCATTATTTTTTTACTAATTTTTTAATTTATTTTTAGACAAAGAGGAAGTGAGAGGGATAGAGACATAGAAACATCATTGATCAGCTCCCTACTGCATGCCCCCTACATGGCATTGAGCTTGCAACCATGCATGTGTCCTGACAGGAAATTGAACCATGACCTCCTGGTTTATGGGTTGATGCTCAACTATTGAGCAGCACCAGCTGGGCAGAAGTACTATTTAAAGAACTACTTAGAGCCTTGCCAGTGTGGCAGCTGATCAATGATTCTCTCTCATCACTGATGTTTCTATCTCTCTCTTCCTCTCCCTTTTTAAAATAAGTTGATTGATACTGCCAAATGGTTCACCAATAATTTCATACCAATTTATACTTATTGATGTATATTTAAAAGGATTTTTCTTCATGATAATTGGGTGTTAGGATTTTAAGATTTAATAGTCTGTTCAAAATACTATTTTTTGTCTCTTATTTTAATTGGCATTTTTTGATTTTAGTGTAGTTGAATGTTTTTCATTTCACTTGATTCAAATGATATATAGTGCCTGCTATATGCCTAGTGATGAAGATGTATCAGAGAACAAAATAGACTAGAAATTCATGCTGTGTGGGGTGGTAAAATGGGTAACCAATAATATAAGTAAAACAAATATGTGACAAAGACTGGGAAAAGTGGGTGCTAGGGAGCGGAGGAGTGTGGCTTTCTTTTGTTTGTTTGTTAATCCTCACCAGAGGATACTTTTTCCATTGATTTTTAGAGAGCGTGAAATGAGGGGGGTGGGGGGGAGATAGACAGACATTGAAGTGAAAGAGACACATCTTTTGGTTGCCTCCCATACGCGCCCTGTAGATTGAACCTGCAACTCAGGTCTGTGCCTGGGAATCAAACCTGGGACCCTTTGATGGAATGACCAGTCGCCATGATGCGCACTGACCACCAGGGGGCAGACACTCAACGCAGGAGCTTCCCTCAGGCCCCAGGCCAGCCAAGGCGGATGCCAGCGGGGGTCCCCCAATCACCCCGCTGGTCGCCCCGCCTGTTGCCTCCCACAGAGGGGCGAGTGGGCGGTGCCTGGCTGGCCAAGGTGGGTGCCAGCGGGGTCCCCCAATTGCTCCGCTGGTCACTCCACAGGTTGGCCCCGATCGCTGGCCAGGCCAGGCCTAGGGACCGTACCCACGCACGAATTTCGTGCACCGGGCCTATAGTAAATAATAAATGTATGCATTGTGGTACAGCTGTTAACAGGCATTTCATGTCTTTATTGAGTTCACAGAATAGCAAGGAAAACGAGTACTGAACAAATAACTACAATTGAAGTATGTTAGGTATTTATATTTTGGCCTAGCCAATTAGCCTGGCACATAAAATTTAGTAAGCTTGCCCTGACTGGTTTGCCTCAGTGGATACAGTATGGGCCTGAGGACTGAGGGGTCCCAGGTTCGATTCCGGTCAAGGGCATGTATCTTGGTTGCGGGCATGTCCCCAGTGGGGCGTGTGCAGGAGGCAGCTGATCGATGTTTCTCCTTCATCGATGTTTCTAACTCTCTATCCCTCTCCCTTCGTCTCTGTGAAAAATCAATAAAATATATTTTAAAAAAAATTTAGTAATCTCTTACATGCTTTTACTACTATCCCTAAAAGTTACTACTTAAAAGGGGAAAATAAATTGATTCTAGACAATTAACTTAGGACACATTGGATTCATATGTTGCAGATTCATTATGTAAAATTATTTGTTCAATGAATACTAGAAAGGCCTTAATGTAGGTGATTATTAGGGGAGTACAGGTTTAGTATCCTATTGCATAGCTTTGAATTCTGATTTCATTACTATTGTGACATTCTTGGGCAGTTTCTCAAAATCAGGCTTTTTAAAATCTGCATCACAGTATTGCCACGAGGCAATTCAGGTAGAATATTTTCCTGACAGTGCCGTGAATATTGTGAGTGCTCAGTAAACGATGCTCTTTTATTTTTAGCTGTTTTACCTTTTAAACATACACTTCTGTATGTTTTTAACTGTAAACGTAGGGAAAGAGAACAGCCACCACGTTTTGCTCAGCCTGGGACATTTGAATTTGAGTATGCATCTAGATGGAAGGCTCTTGACGAAATGGAGAAGCAGCAGCGTGAGCAGGTCGACAGAAACATCAGAGAAGCCAAAGAGAAGCTGGAGGCAGAAATGGAAGCAGCCAGGCATGAGCACCAGTTGATGTTGATGAGACAAGGTAAGGTGGGTTCACGTAGATGGGTTTTTGTTTTTTTTCTTAAGGCTTATTTATAGTTCCCAGTAACATCTATTACTATTTAAATTGCTACTTAGTTTAGAGATAGTTGGAACTCAACATATTAGAAGCAACATTCTCCCTTTTCTGAGAGAATGTCCTTATAAAAAAAATATATTTTTCCTACACAAGTAGTGTTGTTGGAGGTAATTAAGGCTGCTGTTAAATTTTGCTTGTAGAAAGTACATGATTCTGCTGACAAAAATAAGGAAAGTAGATAATTTTTGGTATATAGATAATGTTATAAAGATTGGTTTTTTTTGTTTTATTTTTGTGTAAGGAATTATGCCAAATGTTGGCTATTTAAGATTATTACCACATGTGAAAAGATTACAAATGAATATTCTTTGACAGAGATAAAAAAAAGATTCATGCCCTAGACATTTGGCTCAGTGGATAGAGTGTCGGCCTGTGGACTGAAGGTCAAGAGCACATGCCCGGGTTGTGGGCTCTATTCCCAGTAGGGGTTGTGCAGGAGGTAGATGGATGATCAGTGATATTCTCTCATTGATTTTTCTCTGTGCCCTCAATAAAATTATTTTTTTAAAATTGAAAAGAAAAACTTCATGTGTACTGGTGGATATGATTTAGGAAGATTGTTAAACACTAGAGACAGAGCTAACTAACTGAATTTCTAAGAGCAGTCATAATTTACTGGTCAAATTTACTGGACATTCATACACTTGCTGGGGGGGGGGGGCACCGTCCTCAGCCCGCCCTGCGCCCTCTTACAGTCCAGGACCCCTCGGGGTCCTTAGCACTGCCATAGAGGCAGGAGAGGCTTCCGCTGCGCTCACCAGCTGTGAGCCCGGCTTCTGGCTGAGTGGTGCTCCTCCTGTGGGAGCGCACTGAACACTAGGGGGCAGCTCCTATATTGAGCGTCTGCCCCCTGATGGTCATTGTGCATCATGGTGACCGGTTGTTCAGCCGTTCGGTTGATTTGCATATTAACCTTTTATTATATAGAAAGCCTAATATGCAAAATGTCCCCTCGGGAGTTCGGCTGACCGGGAGTTCGATCACTCGCTATGATGTGTGCTGACCACCTGGGGGCAGTGCGGGATGAAGGAAGGCCCCGGGTGACAGCTGACAGCCGTTAGGGACCCTACCCTGCATGAATTTTGTGCACAACCTCTAGTGTAATTATATAACTCTCAGTGGAGAGAGTTAACCCTGCCATGCATTTTGCTATTAATCTCCACTCTTGTACCACTGGACTTTTTTGACTATGTTAATACTATTTTTGTATGCATTTGTACTGATAAATCAAGTAATAAAAGTACATTTCTTTCCTTTAAACGATATCTTTTGGTTCCTGGTTACCGAAGCAAAAAGAACAACAAAATAGGCATATTTAGCTCCTCCTCCTCTCTCTTTTCCCCTTTACTTCTATTAATTTTGTTTCCAATTTATGTAGATTTATTACATTGACTTAATTTTTAAAAATTTTAAAGGTGACTTTTTATGTGAGAACCTTTAAGTTCTAATCTCTTTAATCAGTTTTTAATTATATGATACAATGTTACCAACTCTAGTCACCATGTTATAGATTAAATCCGCAGACCTTACTCATCTTTTAGCTGAAAGTTTGTACCCTTTTACCAACTTCTCCCTACGTCCCCTTTGCCAGTCCCTGGCAACCACTTTTGTACTCTATTGACTTATTTTAGATTCCAGACATGTTATGCCATGTAGTGTTTTTCTCTGGCTTATTTCACTGAGCATAATGCCCTCAGGTTCATCCTTATTGTTTCAAATGGCAGGATATCAGCATTTATAAAAATTTGCTAAGATTGCTCTTACCTGTCTGCCTCAGTTGAGCATCATCCCCTGCACCAGAACGTCACCTGTTCTTTTCCTGGTCAGTGTAAATGCCCAGGTTGCAGGCATGATCCCCAGTAGGGGTCATGCAGGAGGCAGCCAGTTGCTGTTTCTTTCTCCTTCTCTCAGATCAATAAAAACATATTAAAAAACATTTGTTAAGATACATGTATTTCTAGTGGCTGAATAATACTCCATTATGTGTATGTATATGCATACCTATATTTTTTATATTGTATATATAGGTGTGTATGTGTTTGTCTATATATACAGTGGGGCCTTGACTTACGAGTGTCCCGACTAACGAGTTTTTCGAGATATGAGCCATCTCTCGGCCCATTTTTTGCTTTGAGTTGCGAGCTAAAATTCGGGTTACGAGCCAGCTTCAGATACCCCACCGCTAGTTGGTGCAGTGAACGTCACAGTGAACGCCACATCAGCCCAGCGTCACGTGTCTCACTCGTTCACTTTAAGCAGTTAGCCCTTAGTTGAAGCATCAGTGTTGTGCTCGCATTTGTGCTTGCAGATATTTTGCAAAACTTCGTTTTTTCAACCATGGATCTGAAGAAAGTAAGTGCGAAGGACAGTGCTGAGAAGAAGCAGCAGATGATGTGCATTGAATTAAAGAAAGAAATTATTGAGAAACATGACCAAGGTGTGCCTGTAATCGACTTGGCGAAGCAGTACGAGCGCAGCACTTCTACGATCTGCACCATACTGGAGCAGAAGGAGTCGATACAGGCTACAACTCCAGCCAAGGGCGTTAAAGTAATTTCTAAACAGCGGACATCTATCCATGAAAATGTGGAGAAGCTGCTAATGGTGTGGTTAACGGAGAAGCAGCTCGCAGGAGATACCGTGACGAAGGCTATAATCTGCGAGAAGGCACGAGCTTATTTACGCTGATTTGCTGCAGCAGACCCCAGGCACTTCAATGGACGAGGCATCGGGCGAGCTGTTTAAAGCCAGTCGGGGCTGGTTTGAAAATTTTAAAAAGAGGACCGGCATTCACTCCATTGTCAGACATGGTGAGGCAGCGAGCGCAGATATAAAGGAAGGTGACATCAACGAGCTCGTCGAGGAGCACTCCAAGGAGCTAAAGGAGCTACAGACGTAGCAGCACACGGAGGTTTTGCAGGAAATAGATGACACGGAAGAGGAGGAGGAGGTTATCTCTATAAGTGAGATAAAGGAAATGTTGGGAATGTGGGAGAAACTTTCAGACTTTATTCAAAAGAAACACCCAGAAAAAATTGCAACTGGGCGTGCGATGGAGCTATTTAATGACACTTGCCTAACTAATTTCAGAAATATTCTGAAAGGGAGGATGAAACAGATCTCATTGGACAGGTTTTTATCGAAAACTCCTGTAGATGGAAGTGATGAAAGCGTGGCGAAAAGGGCAAAAATCAGCAAATAAGATTCAGTTATTCAGTTATTCAGTTCAGCCTTTCTCCTCCAACTCCATCAGCATCTTTAAGTCGTTTGATCTCCAAGGTAAATGCTGTACATTAAACTTAGTAAAACAAGTTTATTGCACTACATTCTATTGTTTAGTATTGTGTTTTTATACAATATTCATTATTTTTAAATACATTTTTCTTATTTAAAAACATTTAACAAAACAATTGCGGTGTTTTTTGGGTGTCCGGAACAGATTAATGGCATTTCAATTCATTGTAATGGTGAAAATTGATTTGACATACGAGTAATTTGAGTTACGAGTTCTATCACGGAATGAATTAAACTCGTAAGTCAAAGCCCCACGGTATATGGATCACATTGTGTCATATACACCACATCTTTTATATATATACTAGAGGCCCGGTGCACGAAATTCATGCATGGGGGTGGGAGTGTGTCCCTCAGCCCAGCCTGAATCCTCTCCAATCTGAAACCCCTCGAGGGATGTCCAACTGCCCCTTTAGGCCCAGTGGGATCGGGCCTAAACGGGCAATCCGACATCCCTATCACAATCCAGGACTGCTGGCTCCCAACCACTCGCCTGCCTGCCTGCCTGTCTGATTGCCCCTAACCGCTTCTGCTTGCCAGTCTGGTCACCCCCTAACCACTCCCCTGCCAGCACCTAACTGCCCTTCCCTGCCGGCTCGATTGCCCCCAACTGCCCTCCCCTGCAGGCCTGGTTCCCCCCAACTGCCCTTCCCTGCAGGCCTGGTTCCCCCCAACTGCCCTCCCCTGCAGGCCTGGTCACCACTAACTGCCCTTCCCTGCAGGCCTGGTTCCCCCCAACTGCCCTCCTCTGTAGGCCTGGTCACCCTAACTGCCCTCCTTTGCAGGCCATCTTGTAGCGGCCATCTTGTGTGGTCAATTTGCATATTACCTCTTTATTATATAGGATGTATTTTATTGAATTTATTGGTGTAACGTTGGTTAGTAAAATTATATAGGTTTTAGGGTATAATTCTATAATACATCAGTTCTATAATATATTGTATTGTGTGTTCACTCCAAGTTCACCACTTCATTAACATTTATGCCCCTTATACCATGTCTTCCTGATCCAGTCATCTGATGACAGATCTTAGTTTTTTTCATATATTGGCTAGTGTGAATAATGCTGCGATGCTAGCTCTTTAGCATTCTGTTTTAATGATCTTTAATTTACCCAGTACATGTTTCCCAAAAATTTTTGTTATGAGGAATCTTAAATGAAATACTTGAAAGAATATTAAGGTGCTCAATACTTAGATTCTGTTGTTAATATTTTACCATTCTTGCTTTATTACATCTTTTCATCTATCAGTTTTTAAAAATTTTTTAAAGATATTTTCATTGCCCTGACTGGTTTGGCTCAGTGGATAGAGCGTCGGCCTGCGGACTGAAAGGTCCCAGGTTCGATTCCAGTCAAGGGCATGTACCTTGGTTGCAGGCACATCCCCAGTGTGGGGTGTGCAGGAGGCAGCTGATCGATGTTTCTCTCTCATCGATGTTTCTAACTCTATCCCTCTCCCTTCCTCTCTGTAAAAATCAATAAAATATATTAAAAAAAATTAAGATATTTTCATTGACTTCAGAGAGGAAGGGAGAGTGAGAAATAGATAAACATTTGATGACAGAGAAACATTAATCGGTTGCCTTCTGCATACCCGCCACTAGGGAAGGAGCCTGCAATCTGGGCATGTGCCCTGACTGGGATTTGAACCATGACCTCCTGGTTCCTAGGTCAGTGATGGCGAACCTATGACACGCGTGTCAGAGGTGACATGTGAATTCATTTTTTTGGTTGATTTTTCTTTGTTAAATGACATTTAAATGTATCAAATAAATATCAAAAATATAAATCTTTGTTTTACTATGGTTGCAAATATCAAAAAATTTCTATATGTGACACAGTACCAGAGTTAAGTTAGGGTTTTTCAAAATGCTGACACGCCGAGCTCAAAAGTTTCGCCATCACTGTCCTAGGTCAACCACTGAGCCACGCTAGCCAGGCAAAAGTATTTTTATTTTTATTTTTTTACTGGTCTTGACTGGGAATCAGAGCTGAGATTTTTCTGGTTCATGGGCGAATGCTTTACCCACTGAGCCAAACTGGACAGGGAACTTTGGGTTATTTTTTTTTAAGAAAGATTCCTATAAGGGTATGATTTACTGGATCAAAGGATGAAAACATATCTAGTTATATATATTTTTGGTAATTTACCCCGAGAAGGGTGTTATTACAGTGTACAGATATATACACTTTAGTGCAACTTTAGCAACTTTGGATATTAACAAAACTTAAATAATTTAGGTCCTGGACGGGTTGTTTAGTTGGTTAGAATATCGTCCCAGTATGCCAGGAAGTTTGTGGATACAATCCCTGGTCAGGGCACATACTACAAGAATCAACCCAATGAAGGCATAAATAAGTGAAACAACAAATCAGTCTTTTTTCTTTCTCTTTTTCTCTCTCTTCCTCTCTCTCTCTCTCTCTCTCTCTCTCTCTCTCTCTCTCTCTCTCTCCTTCCCTCCCTCCCTCTCTCTCAAATAAATTAAAACAATTCAGTAAATGTAAAATGGTAGTTTTAAGTTGATATTGTGCCTACTTAGTATCAGATAATACGCTTATCAGATAATTGCATTGTCCAGTCCTTTGAACTAATTATTATACCAAAGTTACAGGTAAGAAAATGTGAACCGAGAGGTAAAAGCAGCTTTATCAACTGGCACATCTTAAAAGGAGAAGATCCAGTTGTCAGAAAACAAACATTTATGGTCTTTTCTTATTCCTTTTCATGGACAAAAATGTAATGCATATACATATAGTCAGTGATTCTCAACCTTCCTAATGCCGCGACCCTTTAATACAGTTCCTTATATTGTGGTGACCCCCAATGTCATTGTTACAAATTGAACATAATTAAAGCATAGTGATTAATCACAAAAAACAATAATGTAATTATATATGTGTTTTCTAGTAGACTTAGGCGACCCCTGTGAAAGGTTCGTTCGACCCCCAAAGGGGTCGTGACCTACAGGTTGAGAACCACTGCATATAGTTAAACTTAACAGAGGATATTTTTTCCCATTGATATTTTTTAGAGAGAGAGTTAATTTTTTTTTTTTTTTTAAGAGATAGTGGAGCCCTAACCAGTTTGGCTCAGTGGATAGAGCATCGGCCTGCGGACTCCAGGGTCCCAGGTTCAATTCCAGTCAAGGGCATGTACCATGGTTGTGGGCACATCCCCAGAAGGGAGTGTGCAGGAGGCAGCTGACCGATGTTTCTCCCTCATCGGTGTTTCTAACTCTATCCTTCTCCCTTCCTCTCTGTTAAAAAAAAAGGGGAGAGAGATGGTGGAAGGGAGGGAGTAGGGGAAGAGGAGGAGGAAAAACACCTATGTGAGAAAGACACATCTATTGGTTGCTTCCTGCTCTCACCCTGACTGGGGTCTGGCATTTGATCCTTTGTCTGGGAATCAAACCCACGACCCTTTGGTGCTTGGACTGACACTCTAACCATTGAGAACATGGACCAGGGTTGTAATGCATATTTTTACATTTACGGTTATACTAGAGGCCCGATGCATGAAATTTGTGCAAGAGTAGGCCTTTTTTCCTTGGCTACCAGCACCTGCTTCCCTCTGGCACCCGGGACCTGGGTTTCCCTCGGCCACCAGCAGGCACCCAGGACCCGGGTTTCCCTCACAGCCCTGTCTTCTTCTGGAAAGTCGTCCGCACGGTTGTCCAGTCTAATTTGCATATTATGTTTTTACTAGAGGCCCCGTGCACAAAAATTTGTGCACTTGGGGGGAAGGGGGCGGTCCCTCAGCCCGGCCTGTGCTCTCTCGCAGTTTGGGACCCCTCGGGAGATAACGACCTGCTGACTTAGGCCTGCTCCCGGGTGGCAGAGGGCAGGCCTAATCCCTAGGTGCAGCCTGGTCGGGCTCAGAGCAGGGCCAATTGTGGAATTGGGGCACCGCCCCCTGTCATGCACAGAGCAGGGCGGATTGGGAGGTTGTGATGCCACCCTCAGTCACGCTCAGGGTAGGGCCGATTGGGGGGTTGGGGCACCGCCCCCTGTCACACTCAAGGCAGGGTTGATGGGGAGGTTGCGGCGCCACCCCCTGTCACGCACAGAGCAGGGCCCATCAGGGGGTTGGGGCGCCGCCCTCTATCACCCACAGAGCAGGGCCGATCAGGGGGTTGGGGCGCTGCCACTCTCACACTCGGCAGGGCCGATGGGGAGGTTATGGCTCTACCCCGTCTCACACAGAGCAAGGCCCGTGGTGTTGGGGGGTTGGGGCGCTGCACCCTGCCACACACAGAGCCGCAGGGCAATCAGGAGGTTGGGGCGCTCCCCCCTATCAGGCACAGAGCAGGGCCGATCAGGGGGTTGGGGCGCCTTCCCCTGTCAGGAACAGAGCAGAGCCAATAGAGAGGTTGTGGCCCCACCCCCTGTCACACACAGAGCCACAGGGCGATCAGGGTTTGGGCGCTGCCCCCTGTCATGCTGATCCTGGTGCCGGGAGCCCTCTCGGCTCCGCTGATCCCGGTGCTGGGAGGCATATTACCCTTTTACTATATAGAATAGAGGCCTGGTGCATGGGTGGGGGCTGGCTGGTTTGCCCTGAAGGGTGTCCTGGATCAGGGTGGGGGTCCCCACTGGGGTGCCTGGCCAGTCTGGGTGAGGGGCTGAGGGCTGTTTTCAGGCTGGGACTGAAGCTCCCAACTGCTCCTTTTTTTTTTTTTTTTTTTTTTTTTGTTCTGAGCCAGCTTTAGCTCTGAGGCTCCAGCTCTGAGGCCTCTGCTCCTGAAAGCAGGTATCTGGTTTGTTTCGATTCTACAATCGAAACTCTGTATCAACTTCAGGTCTGAGATCCCGGCTAGCTGAAAGCTGGTTTCTGGGGTTTTGTTTAGCTTCTATTTTTGTAACTATGTTTCAAACTGCCAGCTCAGAGGCCTGCAGCAGCAGGCGGGGAACGTTCGAGTCCTCCGTCACTGAAGCAAGGAAGCTTCATGTTAGTTTCAAGCTGCCTGGCTGCCGGCCACCATCTTGGCTGGCAGTTAATTTGCATATCATCCTGATTAGCCAATGGGAAGGGTAGCAGTCGTACGCCAGTTACCATGTTTCTTTTTTATAGGATTATAGAAATGGTAGGTAGTCTCTAAAAACTACAAAAATTACCCAGGTACGATAAATTTTTACAGGCTATACTGGATTGACTTTCTTGGATACTTAATGATAGTAGGACATTTTTCTTGGCTTGGAGTATTGAAGAACTAGAGGCCCGGTGCACAAGATTCATGCACGGGTAGGTCCCCAGGCCCAGCTAGCGATCAGGTGGGATCAGGGCCTGCTTTCATTCTGCGCCACTCCCTGGTGGTCAGTGCATGGGGAAAATTTGCATATTAGCCCTTTATTATATAGCCTTTCCTCTTAGGAATATAAGTTGATTATATATTTTAGATTTTTCCCACTAAAGTAATTATGTGATAGTTGCGTAGCTCTCAATGTTGGTTGCACAATGGAGTCATCTAAAGAGGTTAAAAAAAATACTGATGTCTGGTCCACTTGCCAAGACATTTTCATTTAATTGGTCTGTGGTTAAAACGTATTTAAGTAATTCTAATTAGCAGTTAGTTATGGTTGACAACTAATTGTGTAACTGTTTGAAATCATTTTAGTCATATTTGATATTCTTTAAGATAACTAAGTGTTATCTCATCGGGCATGTTATTAAAATTACCTGGTCCCTATTCCATATGCCCAAACTGACTTTTCTGAGAGTCCTAAAATCTGTTTTTTAATGTATATTTTTTAAGTTTCCCACTGTTTCTGATTATCCAGGTTTGGGGCACTGGCATTTTGGAAAGAGCTTTGTAATTAGGATAGATTTGGCTGTATATTCCTGCTGAACTGAGCAGTAGCTGAATGGCTAGAATATATTTATAATCTATTTGAATTATTTTTGGGGAGAGAGGGCATAATACACAATATGTTTACAATCTATAAGGTGACATGATAATATTTACCTTGTTAGGGCTGTGATTCCAGTCCTGTTATGGTTATGATGATAGGGTTATTGTCACATAGAAAGTTAACTGGAACTGTTAATATTATGTAAGTTCTGAATGTAGTGATTTATTATGAAATGTTTATAATTGAAATAATTTATGTTTATTGTAGAAATCCCGGTATCATGATGAGAGACAAGGAAAATAAAAGCAACCAATAATTGTGCCATTCAGAGTATTTCATTATTTTGATGTTTTTTAGTCTTTGCTTGTATGCACATATAATTTGGTAAGATATTACAAAGATTTTTACATTTGGAAAGTCAATCCACTACTTCTCAACACAAATACACTTTTTGTTATCTTACAGTATTGTGGAACTCCTGTTCTTTTTTTTTTTTTTTTTTTAATTTTTTTAAAAATATATTTTATTGAGTTTTTACAGAGAGGAAGGGAGAGAGATAGAGAGTTAGAAACATCGATGAGAGAGAAACATCTATCAGCTGCCTCCTACACACCTCCCACCGGGGATGTGCCCGCAACCCAGGCACATGCCCTTGACCAGAATCGAACCTGAGACCCTTCAGTCCGCAAGCCGACGCTCTATCCACTGAGCCAAACCGGTTTCGGCGGAACTCCTGTTTTTGATATAGCAAGTATAGTGACAGTGGGATTGGAGTGCTTCGTTTATCTTGTTTAAAATGATCTTGTTGCCCTAACCGGTTTGGCTCAGTGGATAGAGCGTCAGCCTGCGGACTCAAGGGTCCCAGGTTCAATTCCGGTCAAGGGCATGTACCTTGGTTGCAGGCACATCCCCATTGGGGAGTGTGCAGGAGGCAGCTGATCGATGTTTCTCTCTCATCAATGTTTCTAACTCTCTAACCCTCTCCCTTCCTCTCTGTAAAAAATAAATAAAATATATTAAAAAAAAAATAAAATGATCTTGTTCATTCAGCCTTTTTCCTCTTTCAGGAATTCTTTCCTCATTGCCCTTTTTTATATTGTATACAACTCACCTCATAAATGTTGACTTAGTGTAGGAGGAATTTCACACTAATTGTGTTGGGAGGGATGCTTTTTGGGCTTTATGCAGTGTATAACCGCTATACCTACTGTTTGTCTGGTGTGGTTCTTACATGCCCTCTGCTGATGTCTCCCAAAGCATCTTTTTGGGTTTTGCTCTTGCAACGGAAAATTCTGATTTGTTTAAAAGGTGTAAGTGATATACAGCTATCATTTATTCTGTTTTTAGTATTTTTTAGCGCCTATGTTAAAAATATCTTACCTATTTTAATTTCTGAAGAAAAGGATGAATTTTATGATTGTCTTAATACACATGAAGAAACAGGCCCAGGAAGTTTATTAATTTTATTAATTACACAGCTTATAATCTTTTATTATAAGGTTATATAATAAAGACATGAATGAGAATAAATTACTATGAATTTTGTATGAATATGAATAAATTATTATGTATATTGCCCATAATAGAGAGTCTATATGCTCATTGATAAAAAAGTACAGAAGGCAAGCTAAAATATTAATGGGTAATCAATATTTTATAGATTTAATGAGGCGTCAAGAAGAACTCAGACGCCTGGAAGAACTCAGAAACCAAGAGCTGCAAAAACGGAAGCAAATACAACTGAGGTAAAATAAATACATTGTAACATAGATGTGAATACACATAGTTCTTGTGTGTTACTAATAAAACATCACCCTCCCAGTGTAAACAAATTGTACAAGTTGGAAAATACAAACAAAATTGTCCGTTTTTGACTATACTTAGGGATTTATTCCACAAAGTCGCGTATTTTTTTTTTGTTATTCTTAGGATTTTTTAGCTGGTTATTGACACTTTGATGGCATACACTGTGACTTTTCATATGGGGCCTAGGCATTATTGAATACAATTTATTGTAAGAATGCACTATGATTTACTGCATTTTCTTAGTTTTAATTTTTTGCCTGTGTATGACAATGATATGAATTCCTTTATGCATCTTTGTGCTTCTGAAACACCTTTCCATGTACCTGTAATATTTAATTGTGAAATATGAGGTAAATGTTACTCTTAAAAGTTAAAAATCATAATAATTAGGAAATGTTATGAACAAAGTTATGATAGGTTAAAGCAAACTTAAAATTTGTTTCTGAAAGTACTATAAAAGTGTAGTAAGTTCTTATAGAGGAAGTAAGGTGCTCATGGGAAATAAAAAATAAAGAAGAAAGTAAAAAATCTTGAATGAGTGTAAAGTGTCTTCATAGTCTGGGAATAGGTAGTATTCAGTATATTTTAGTTTATTTTTTCCAACTTTGTACCTGGTTTGTATATATGCTTACATCTTGGAACGACTATGATTTTACTTTAACCTACTTATTCTCAAATTGTAGTACTTGACCAGGCCACACCAGTGTTCTAACTGGGGGAATGATTAGAAAGTCTGAAACCTCTCCTCATAAACTATAGGGACAGAGCTTTAATAAATTCTGTAAGTCAGCGGTTCTCCACCTGTGGGTCGCGACCCCTTTTGGAGGTCGAACGACCCTTTCACAGGGGTCGCCTAAGACCATTGGAAAACACATATATAATTACATATTGTTTTTGTGATTAATCACTATGCTTTAATTATGTTCAATTTGTAACAATGAAATTGGGGGTCACCACAACATGAGGAACTATATTAAAGGGTCGCGGCATTAGGAAGGTTGAGAACCACTGCTCTAAGTGATTCTGGGATTCCCTAAAGCTTCAGAGTCCTTATTGTATACAACTCATCACATGAACTCCTTACATGAGAGACCTTTTTTCTGGCTCGCTCTTGTATCTTCTTTTCTTTTTTATGTGAATGTGTTAAAGTCTCTTATACTTTTACAAAGAAAAAGAATACTCCTCTTCTTTAACAAAAAACCTTATCTGAATTCAGCTTTCACTTACAGTGATACAGTGGAACCTTTATTCCAGCAGGTTGTTCGAGAAGGGATATTTTCGAAAACTAAAATCATTTTTTCCCATTAGAAATAATATAAATTGTATTAACTCGTTTCATATCCCAAATGATTCTGTTTAAATGTTTCTATGTACAGTATGTCTAAAGTACTGTTTAATCTTTAAGCAAACACTTATTTTCTTAAATTTATTGAACTACCCTTTACTAGCCTTAAATAATTTTCAACACTGGTTCCAGGGGTGTCTTTCAGGAGGTCAGTATGAGGCAGCTTCACTTTTTCACATATCATTGTTTTTGAAATGCTGTCACTTATTCCAAGTCAACAGTTTTTTTTTACCTCTTTAATTGCTTGTGATCATTGTTTCTTTCACACCCTTAACAACATTAGCACTCTTTTTTTTTTTTTTAAGATTTTTTAATTGAATTTTAGAGAGAGACACATCGATGTGATGGGAGAGTAAATCATCGATCGGTTGTCTCCTGCAAGCCCTGAGTCTACAACATGGGCATGTGCCCTGACTGGGAATGAAACTAGCAACCTGTTGGTGCACTGGGTGATGTCAATCCAAATGAGTTACACTGGCCAGGGCAACATTAACACGTTTTTTTTTTTTTTTGGCTAATATTCACTGGAGGATATTTTTTTTCATTGATTTATTAGAGAGGGAAGGGAGGAAGGAGAGAGAGACATCTATTGGTTGCCCCCATGAATTGGGCTGGGGATTGAACCTGCAACCCAGATAAGTGCCCTTGATTTGGAATTGAACTGATGACCCTCCTGTGGTCAGGCTGATGCTCTAACCCAGGGGTGGGCAAACTTTTTGACTCGAGGGCCACAATGGGTTCTTAAACTGGACCGGAGGGCCGGAACAAAAGCATGGATGGAGTGTTTGTGTGAACTAATATAAATTCAAAGTAAACATCATTACATAAAAGGGTACGGTCTTTTTTTTTTTTAGTTTTATTCATTTCAAGCGGGCCGTAGTTTGCCCATAGCTGCTCTAACCACTAATCAACACTGGTCAGGGCAATATAAGCATTCTTGATAACCTCCTTATATTTTAAAATTGTGTTAATCTGTCCATTTGGCCAGTAAGAAAAGCAAAAAACAACAATACAAAACAAAAACCCCAAAAGAACAAATATAAAACCCCCCAAAATATTTATAGCACAATTTTCTGAGATGTTAACAAGGAGAGGTTTAGCTGTATATTGACTCACCTGGGCACATTCTCCTTTGTTTTTGCTTTGTCATGCTGATGAATCAGCATGAAAGGGGTGTCAGTATACCAAAGTTAACAAAAGACATTTTAACAAGTCCTGTCCCCCGCCCAAACAACTTGGTCTAGAACCAAATTGTTTGAGATGGGAGATGTTCAAGAACCACGGTATGTATGACTGTTTGACAGCTAGGATTTTTATTTTTTAAAAACAATTTAAACTCATTTAATATGACCATAGTAGTGGTTTTTTTTAAAAAAATTTTATTTTTCAATTACTGTTTACATTCAATATTATTAGATAAGTTTCAGGTGAACAGCAATAGTGGTTAGACCTAACAATCATGCTTTACAAAGAGTTCCTCCTATATTTCAGTACTTACCTAGTACTATATAGTTATTGCAGTACTATTGATTATATTTATTATGCTATATTATACATCCCTATGACTTTTTAT
The DNA here is from genome assembly GCF_963259705.1 of Myotis daubentonii. Lineage (NCBI taxonomy): Eukaryota > Metazoa > Chordata > Mammalia > Chiroptera > Vespertilionidae > Myotis > Myotis daubentonii. Next base: position 107,500,922 of record NC_081841.1, read on the forward strand.
TTTATTATTTTTTAATACTCCCCCAAGTATATGCTTTTCATTGATTTTTACAGGGAGAAGGGAGAGAGAGGAACAGATTGGTTACCTCCTATATGTGCCCCAACTGGAGTTTGAACCCGAAACCTGGGTATGTGCTATGACTTGGAATCAAACCTGTGACCCTTTGGTGCATGGATGATGCTCCAGCCAACTGAGCAACACTGGCCAGGGCCCCATGACTATTTTGTAAATACCAATTTGTACTTATTAATCCATTCACCTTTTTCACCCAGTCCCCCACCATCCCTCCCTTCTGGCAATTATTAGTGTTTTCTCTGAATCTATGAATCTGTTTCAGTTTTGTTTGTTTATTTTGTTCTTTAGCTTCCACATATAAGTGAACTCATATTGTGTTTGTTTTTCTCTGACTCACTTATTCACTTAGCATAATACCTTCCAGGGCTCACCATGCTTGACAGCTAGGCTTTTAAAATTAGTACCTTACCCTTCATGTGCTGAAAAAATAAAAAATTAAAACCAAAGAGAATTTTGGAGAACCCAAAATAGAGTACAAACCTAACAAATGGCCTAGCTAGTGTTGCTCAGTGGTTGAGCATTGACCTATGAAGGCCAGGGCACATGCCTGCATTGTGGATTCGATCCCCAGTAGGGGGTGTGCAGGAGGCAGCCAGTCAATGATTCTCATCATTGATTTTCTATCTCTCTCACCCTCTCCCTTTCCCTCTGAAATCACAACAAAAAAGAAGACAAACATAACAAATGTACCTAACTATATTTCAACTGGAAAATATCACACTGAAAGCAGATGGGAAAGAAAATAAGGAATCTAAATAACTTTGGAAAACAGTATCTGGATTGGATACTATAGGCCAATGACAAAAAGAACAATATAATGTAGTTGGTGTTTTTCACTGAGATGATGTGTTAGCAATTCTGAAACTACTTTATTTGTATTATCTTTATTTAGGTCTTTAATGAGAATAAATGTATAGTTATAAATTGAACACATGAGTAAATATAGATAATGAGACCCAGGTTTCTCAGTGTTGGAGAACGAAAAGAGCAGGGCTAAAATTAAAATGATCTTCTGTCATATTAGGATCAGAGGTGTCAGTTTGAATTTTGTAGTATTTAATTTAGACAAATAGAGAAATATAGATGTGTGTATATGTGGGTGTCCAGGCGCATTCATTATTTTATGGTTCTATCTTGAAGCAGTGATGCCTCAGAAACTGTGGGCCCATCTAGTGCCCAGATTTTTGTTTCAAAACACCTTTCTCTATCTGTAGCCGTTTTGGCTCAGTGGATAGAGCGTCAGCCCGTGGACTGAAGGGTCCTGGTTTTGATTCTGGTCTAGGGCATGTACCTTGGTTGCATGTACCTAGGCCGGACATGCACCGAAGGCAACCAATTGATATTTCTCTCTCTCACAATGATGTTTCTCTCTTAGTATCTCCCCCTCCCTTTCACTCTCTCTGAAAATCAATGGAAAAATTACCTCAGTGAGGATTAACTTTATTTCTTTCTTTACTTTTTTTTTAATCTTCACCTGAGGACATATTGAGAGAAAGAGAGAGAGAAACATCGTTGTTGTGAGAAACATCGATTGGTTGCCTTCTGCACCTTCAACCCAGGTATGTTTCTTGGCTGGGAAGCAAAGGCAACCTTTACATATGAAGGACGAAGCTTAAACCAACTGAGCCACTCTTGAGGGCTGGCTAGGACTGAAAAGCTTAAGATGAGCCTGGAACCTTTTTGCCAAATAGCAAGAATATAATAAAAAATGGGTGGGATGTGCCCCGGCTCGTGCCTCAGTTGGTTGGGCATCGTACCAAGCACCAAAAGTTTGCTGATTCCATTCCTGGTCAGGGCACATGCTCTGGTTGTGGGCTCAGTCCCTGGTAGGGGGCATATAGGAGGCAGCCAATTGATGCTCTTTGACATAAATCTCAATCTCTCTCTCTCGCTCTCGCTCTCTCTCTCCCCCCCTCCCTTCCCCTTCCCTCCCTCCCTCCCTCTCTCTCTAAAAATCAATAAAAAGCCTTTTTTTTTTTAAAGAATAAAAAGGTTAGGACATGTTGAAAAGAACACGAGCCAAATTGAAGGAGACCCAAATGGCCAAAGTTAGCACAGTTTCAACAACAAAGTAAAAAATGGTAATGTTATATTAAAAAAATTTTTTTTTTAATTTACTGATTTGAGGGAGAGTCGGGGAGGGAGGGAAAGAGAGAGAGAGAGAAAGCATCGATTTGTTTTTCTACTTATTTATGCATTCATTGGTTGATTCGTGTATGTGCCCTGACCAGAAATAGAACCTTGGCGTATCCGTATGATGCTCTAAACAAATGAGGTACCCTGCCAGGTCTGATAATGTTAGATTTTTTTTTTAAATATATTTTTATTGATTTTTCACAGAGAGGAAGGGAGAGAGATAGAGAGTTAGAAACATTGATGAGAGAGAAACATTGATCAGCTGCCTCCTGCACATCTCCCACTGGGGATGTGCCCGCAACCCAGGTACATGCCCTTGACCGGAATCGAACCTGGGACCTTTCAGTCCGCAGGCCGACGCTCTATCCACTGAGCCAAACCGGTTTTGGCAATGTTAGATTTTAAGCTGTAGAATAAATACCTGTGAATTCATATGATAGGAGTAAATGAATGAATGAATGAATGAATGAATGAATGAATGAATGAATGGAGGAGAATGGGTGGCACTTTTTTTCAGTAAAATTCCAATTAATAAACGCAGAAGGAATGAGAAAATCACCAGTGGACAAATACTGCAGTGATGATTGTTACTCATAAAGTCTAATGATGGGTGCTAAAGCTGTTATGCAAAACTTGAGAAACAAGATTTGCATCGTCTGAAATTTGTATTATGTATATATTGAAAAATAGTAAACTTAAAGTGGAGAAACCTAGCAGAACCACCATTACCAAGTGTTAAAGTTTAAGTCATCTGTAATAAGACATTGGCACCAAGACCCCTTGATATCATGCACTTAGAAGAATAGTGTCATTTCGAGGAAAAAAGGGGACATATGTAATACTTTCAACAATAAAGAATTATTTAAAAGTAAAAAGAATAGTGTCATTTCTGTGGTTTTCTTACCAAAAATGTATAACCTCATGCTAGTCATGAGAAAACATAAGACAAACTCAAATTGAAGAACATTATACAAAATAATCAGTTTTCTTTAAAAATGCCATGTTTATGAAAGATAAAAAGTGAACTGTTTTACAGACTGGCTGAGACTAATGAGAGGAAATAATTTGCAATGTGGGCTTCTCGATAGGGTCTTTGAACAGCAGAAGGGGACATTAATGGAGAAACAGGTGAAATTTGAATAAGATCTGTAGTATAACTGTAGTATTATACCAATGTTAATTCCTGGTTTTCACAACTGTATCATGGTTATGTAAAATATTAGCATTCGGGGATAATGTATGATGGATATGTAGGAATTCTGTACTATTTTTGCAGCTTTTCTCTAAGTTTAAAATTAGAAATAAGGGGGGGGGAGTACCCTAGGTATTGGGGGTTCTGTGGGGAACAAAAGACAAATTCTGCTACTTTGGAACTTAGATAGGGAGGCACATATAAATTGGAATTATCAGATCATTAAAAAGCAAGTCAAGTACACAGACCTAGTATGGAGTACTTATTGAAATTTTTAATAGGTTACTTATTTCATAATAGGTGAAATATTGGTTGCTTGACATGAGTTTTCTATGTATATGGTTATTTTTCATTGAATGGTTTTTTCATTAATCTTATTTAGTATGCAAAGATTTATCATATTCAACCTGAAATTCAGATAACTGTATACTAATAGTAAAACTATATCAGCCCTGGCCAGTTTTTGTTCAGTGGTTAGAGTGTGGTCTGTGGACTGAGGGGTCTTGGGTTAGATTCCGGTTAAGGGTACCTACTTTGGTTGCACAGCCCCTTCCACTCTCTCTAAAAAATCAGTGAATCAATGAAAAAAATATCCTCAGGTGAGGGTTAACAAAAAAAAAAAAAAAAAATCTTTATAGTGAGATGATAATTTGATGGGTAATCTTGGTGCTTGGTTACATTCTAATTAGATAAGTGCAGTGACAAATGTATTAACATGCTTACCCTGTGCCTGGTGGTGGGGAGTTTCTTTTGAAATTACTGTGATAATACTGATTTAAGAATCTGAACAACTTTTCTTAAAATCATTAGTTTTATAGCATGTGTCAAGGGAAGGGAAAAAATTACTGTGTTTGGGAAGTTAATTTCATGCTAATAATACTTGTAAGACAAAGCAGATATAATTAATAGCAGTAAAACTGCAGAAATTTATCTGACCAGACTGCTACCATATAAGAAGTGTTATTTAGGACCTAGCTGGGTAGCTATCTGGTTAGTGTCACCCCTATATACCAAGATTGAGGATTCAATACCTGGTCAGGGCACATATAAGAATCAATCAGTGAATGCATAAATAAGTAAGTGGAACAACAAAAATTGATGTTTCTGGAGAGGCAATGGAGGGATAAGGACACATATGTAACACCTTAATAAAAAAAAAAAATTGGTGTTTCTTTTTCTGTCTCTCTTTTCCCTGTTGTATATATGTTTGCTTATTTAAAAAATTTTTTTTTTATTGCTATTTAGAAAGAGAGGAAGGGAGCGGGGAGAGAGAGAAACATTGATCTGCTGCCTCCTGCATGCCTCCTACCAGGTTTAGAGCCCCCAACCCTGGCATGTGCCCTGACTGGGAATTAAACTGGCAACCTTTCAATGCATGGGAGGATGCCCAACCAATTGAGCCGCACTGACCAGAGGATATAAACTTTTTCATACCCTCTTTTCTGCTCATACAAAATGATTTTTAAAGTAGCAATAGACCCAACTGGTGTGGCTCAGTGGTTGAGCATCAACCTATGAACCGGAGGTCATGGTTTGAATCCTGGTCAGGGCATGTGTCCGGGTTGTGGGCTTCATCCCCAGTGGGGGTTAGTGCAGGAGGAACCTAATTTTCTTTCATTGATGTTTCTGTCTTTTCATATGCCTCCCTCTCTGAAATCAATAAAAATATATTAAAAAGAAAAAAACAGCAATAGGAGTACTATTCTAGTCCTAGCCGGTTTTGCTCAATGGATAGAGCATCAATCAACCCGAGGACTAAAAGGTCCCAGGTTTGATTCTGGTCAAGGGCACATACCTCACTTGCAGGCTTGATCCCTGGCCCTGGTTAAGACACGTGCCAGAGGCAACCAATCGATACATCTCTCTAACTTGGATGTCTCTCTCTCTCTCTCTCTCTCTCTCTCTCTCTTTCTCTCTCTCTCTCTCTCTCTCTCTCTCTCTCTCCTTTCCTCCCACTCTCTCCCTCCCACTGTCTCTACAAATCAGTTGAAAAATATCTCAGGTGAAGATTAACAACAACAATAAATAGGAGTGTTGTTCTTGTACTTGCTCATTTTTCTGACAATACCTTAGACATTCACTCATGTCTATAAATGCAAACTTACCTCTTTTAACAGTTGTGTTCTTGGCATTGGGGAACCATAGTTGTCCCCCATTTATAATTGACTAGTGGCCCGGTGCACAAATTCATGCACATCGAAAGGAAATTACTTAGAAGAAATATTTTAATATCACTATTCGCCCTTTCTCTATAATAGAAGTGTCAACCAAATTTCATGATAGACAATGACATTTGGAAACACACATGTGCGATTGGCGCCTGCAAGAGCTTTATCTGTATCATGCATGTGCTAGTCAACTTAGAATTTTATAGATATAGAACAAACTTGCTAATTAATTATGCCTGCTTTCTGATTTAGCTAAACATTTTCCAGCCAAGTGAAGCCCCTCAATTTCTCTTTCAGGTAATTGTCAGCAACACAGCAGTAAATATCATCACGAAGCATATTATTATTGTAGATCATGCAGGGAGAACAAAGGGTGAAATATTTAATTGCAGCAGTGTTTGACTATATCCTGAAGTCATTTTCAAGGGCCACCATTTCTTACTTCTTTTCAGTTGGGTCAAGTTTCTGAGCTTTCTAAATCTCCGTTTTCCGGCTGATGAAAAGAAAATAGGATTCCATCGAGTCCCTTATTTACCTACTCCAGGTCTTCTGTGAGGATCAAATGAGATGAGGCACAGGAAAATGCTTCACAGACATTTGGTTACAGTATGAAGTGTTTTCCACCTGGCTATAAAGCAAATCGTATTCCTGGGCTGCAGAAACTGCAAGGAGGCTTGTTGTCGCTAAGGAGAGGAAGCCGTTCGTTGCTATGTGACGTCATTACCCGGACAGAGGGAAGGATACTTAGCATATTGGCATTTTATGTATATAGATTGTGTTTGCAACCCGGACAGAGGGAAGGATACTTAGCATATTGGCATTTTATGTATATAGATTGTGTTTGCAACCCGGACAGAGGGAAGGATACTTAGCATATTGGCATTTTATGTATATAGATTGTGTTTGCAACCCGGACAGAGGGAAGGATACTTAGCATATTGGCATTTTATGTATATAGATTGTGTTTGCAACCTTTGCCACAGTGTGCGCGCGCGCGCATGCGTGTGTGTGTATGCATATAGACACCCTTGCATACTTGTGCAGTTATTTCTGTTTAGTTTACTGGGAATGGACTTGCACATTTAAAATTGTCTTATGTATGTAATACAAGGTCATTGTTATAATTCCAAAGACCAAAAAAACTGAAAACCCAAAGCCTTTTCATCTAACATCATGTGATAGGATCTAAGTCTATTGTATGGAAAAAACCTGACCTGCACTTACGATTTTAGTAATGTCCAAGCTTTTCTTTTTTTAAATCCTCACCCAAGGATATTTTTCCATTGATTTCTTTTTTTTTTTTTTTAAAGAGAGAATGTAAGAGAGAGGGAAAGACAGAAATACTGATGTGAGAAAAAAACATCAATTGGTCGCCTCCTGTACCAGCCCCAACCAGGTCCCACATACGTGCCCTTGACCTGAATCGAGCTGGGACCCTTTGCTCTGCAGGCCAATGCTCTATCCACTGAGACAAGCCGGCTAGGGCCTGTCCAACCTTTTCTATGTCCACAGAATGAATTTTCATTTTACTGCAGAAATAATGATGTGGTTGATTATTAGGTCTTGTCTCAGATTCCACTGGGAATATAATAATAATATATTAATCCTTTTCAAAATTGGAAAAACTCAGTTTAAAACACATGTGGACTTAAGAATTTTTGAATAGGGGAAATTTTATCTGTACTTATGTACATTGTCAGCAGTATATGAATACAAAGCTATTTTCTTTTTTTAAATTTTATTTTTCAATTATAGTTTACTTTCAACAATGTTTTATATTTCTGTTGTACAGCATAATGGTTAGACAGTCATACTTTACATATTGATCTCAATATTTTTAGTACCCACTGGCACTATACATAGTTATTACAATATTATTTACTATATTTTCTACCTGTATTTCACATCTCCGTCACTGTTTTGTAACTACCAATTTGTAGTTCTTAATTCCTTCACTTTTTTTTACCCAGCCCTCCACCCCACTTCCCCTTTGTCTGTTGTTGTTTGTATTTATGAACCTGTTTCAATTTTGTTCTTTAGATTCCACATATAAGCAAGATCATGTGGTATTTGAAAGTATTTTCTTAACAGTAAATTTTTTTAAATACATTTTATTGATTTTTTATAGAGAGGAAGGGAGAGGGATAGAGAGCTAGAAACATCGAAGAGAGAGAAACATTGATCAGCTGCCTCCTGCACACTCCCTAATGGGGATGTGCCCACAACCAAGGTACATGCCCTTGACCGGAATCGAACCTGGGACCCTTGAGTCCGCAGGCTCATGCTCTATCCACTGAGCCAAACCGGTTAGGGCTTAACAGTAAAATTTATGAGTGTTAATGTCCAAGAAATGGATTAGCCAATTTACTTGAATATTTAACTTACTTCAGTCGAGTTTTATATAGGGAACATTATTCTCAAAATAATTCAGATTTTGCTTGAAATCCCTTATGTCTTGTTACTTGCATGTGGTCTGACATGAAGTCCTTAACAGCCATTTTTTTCTGCCGATTGTGGAAGATTTCACCATTTCTTTCAGATCTTTGACTTGTACAACAAACAACAACTAAATTTCTTGCAATTTGAGCCGAAACCGGTTTGGCTCAGTGGATAGAGCGTCGGCCTGCGGACTGAAAGGTCCCAGGTTCGATTCCGGTCAAGGGCATGTACCTGGGTTGTGGGCACATCCCCAGTAGGAGATGTGCAGGAGGCAGCTGATTGATGTTTCTCTCTCATCGATGTTTCTAATTCTCTATCTCTCTCCCTTCCTCTCTGTAAAAAATCAGTAAAATATATTTTAAAAAAAATGAAATAAATTTCTTGCATTTTGAATATTACAGTCAGTGTAGAAAGGTGCTATAAGAGTAACCTCGAGCCCTGGTTGGTGTGGCTCACTTGGTTGAGTGTTGTCTAGTGCACTGAGAGGTTGCGATGTTAATTCCTGGTCAGGATGCGTGCCCAAGTTGGGGGCTCTATCCCCAGTAGGGAGTTTGCAGGATGCAGGTAGTTGATGTTTCTATTTCTCCCCATCTGTCTAAAATCAATAAAAACATTTAAAAAATAAAAGAGTAACCTGGAAAATGAGACCTACTTAGGGGACATCAGTGTTAATATAGTCTTCACTATTTTTTAAAAAAATGTGTTTTTTAATTATTTTTTATAGAGAGAGGAAGGGAGAGGGGAGGGAAGGAGAGATATAAAAATTGATGGGCTACTTCCTGCACAACTCCCACCAGGGATCAAGCCCGCAACCCAGGCATGTGTTCTGACTGGCAGTCTGGTGGTGCATGGGATGACCCTCAACCTACTGACCCATACCAGCTAGACTAGTCTTTACTATTTAAATTACTTTTTTAGCTTGGCCAGTGGTGCTCAGTAGTTTAGTGTCGATCTAGGAACCAGGAGATCACATTTCGATTCCCAGTCAGGGCAGATACCTGGGTTGCAGCCTATGCAGGAGGCAGTTGATCAGTGATTCTCTCTCATCATTGATGTTTCTATTTTTCCTTCTTTCTTTCTCTCTGAAATTAAAAATATATATGTATTTTTTGTTTTTAGGTGGAGGGTATCTGTATTTGAGTTTGATGTAAATGTCAGTGTAATATGAGTCTATTACTTTACTGTTACTTTGTAGGATTTTATCTTAATTCTGTATAATAAAAGGCTAATGGGCTAATCAACCGAATGGCAAAATGACCGGTTGCTATGACTTGCACTGACCACAGGGGGCAGATACTTAACGCAGGAGCTGCCCTGTGGTGTTCAGTGTGCTCCCACAGGGGCAGCGTAGTGGCGTGGCAGAAGTGCTAAGGATGTCCAGTGGGAGTGGGCCTAAGCCATCAGATATCCCCCCAAGGGCTCCTGGTCTGCGAGAGGGCCCAGGAGGGCTAAGTGGGACCTCCCCCCCAGTGCATAAATTTTGTGCCCTGGGCCTCTAGTCATATTATAACTAACTAGAGGCCCTGCACACAGATTCGTGCATCAGTGGGGTCCCTCAGCCTGGCATGAAGCGACACGCGGCTGGGGAGGAGCCCGGGCTGGGCACCACACTGATCCTGCTCATCCCAGCCACACTCTACCTGCCTCCACTGCCACTTGGTAGCTCATTGTTGCGGAGACGGGAAAAGGTCGTGCCACCGCAGCTGCGCTCACAAGCCGTGAGCCTGGCATCTGGCATCCGGTGGTCAGCTGAGCAGTGAACCTGTTGTGGGAGCACACTGACCACCAGGGGGCAGCTCCTGCATTGAGCATCTTCCCCCTGGTGGTCAGTGAACGTCATAGCGACCTATTGTTCCGTTGCTTAGGCATACACACACACACACACACACACACACACACACACACACACACACACACGAGGCCGGGTGGACGAAATTCCTGCACTGGGGGGGAGGGGTGGTCGTCCCTCAGCCCAGCCTGCGCCCTCTTGCAGTCTGGGACCCCTTGTTCCTTACTGCTTGCTGCTCCTTACTGCTCGGCTCGCTGCTCCTTAGTACTGCCGCAGAGGCAGGAGAGGCTCCCACCACCACCACTGCACTCACCAGCCGTGAACCTGGCTTCTGGCTGAGCAGCCCTCCCCCTGTGGGAGCACACTGACCACCAGGGGGCAGCTTCTGCATTGAGGGTCTGCCCCCTGGTGGCCAGTGCGCATCATAGCGACCAGTCGTTCTGGTCGTTATGCCGTAAAGGTCGCTTAGGCTTTTATTTTGTGTGTGTGTGTGTGTGTGTGTGTGTGTGTGTGTGTGTGTGTGTGTGTGTGTGTGTGTTTATGTTAGGGGCACAAATTAGTGCACCTTGAAAGAACTGGGCTGCGAGGCTGCCATGGTCACAGGGGTGGGTCTTGGCCCATCCTCCACACCCCCACCCAACCCCTCCTGCAGCGGCCCCTGTCTGCCGACCGCCCCGCTCCTGCCATTGTCGCTCCCATGAGCTGGTTGCTGCTGCTGATGGTGTGGAGCAATTCGGGCCTGCGCCAGCAGTGGGTGCAAGTGGGGCCGGCAGCGTCAGTGGGTTCCAGTGGCAGCTGCTTCCTCGATTGCCCCTGAGGAGCAGGGGGAGGTGGAGAAACCCTCAGTCATTTGGGACCGGCACTGGGCACTGGCAGCGGGTGCCAGCGGGACTGGTGCTGGTGGGAGTGCGGCGTATGGGAGCAAATAATTTTCAGTAACCACCAGAGGCTTGCCCTGATGACAGCAACTAGCATCTTTTTTTAAAAAAAAATATTTTATTGGTTTTTTACAGAGAGGAAGGGAGAGAGATAGAAAGTTAGAAACATCGATGAGAGAGAAACATCAATCAGCTGCCTCCTCCACATCTCCTACTGGGGATGTGCCTGCAACCAAGGTACATGCCCTTGACCGGAATCAAACCTGGGACCTTTCAGTCCGCAGGCCGACGCTCTATCCACTGAGCCAAACCGATTTCAGCAGCAACTGGCATCTTGCCTTGTTCACCCACTCCACCATCCCGCCGTGGCCAATGCCTGCCATATTCTGCGCTCTGCTGCCCACGCCTGCCATGTTCCGCGTGTGCCCCCGGTGGTCAGTGCACATCATAGCGACCAGTTTGCTCGTTCTGCCTTTTGGTCTGTTTGCATATTTGCCTTTTATTATATAGGATAGGATTACTAACTTAATAGTAATCCTGCACATATATGTGGTTTTATTTTTACTTTCCCCTTAATGCTTCGCTATACTTGTAGGACAGAGGCTGACAAACATTTTTGGGAAAAGGGATAGATAGCAAGTACAATTTTAGGCCTTGCAGGTCATATGGTCTGTCTTGCTACTTATCCTGAGGTAGCCATAGACAGTAAATTCTTGTTCTATGAAACTTAATTTACAAAACTGGTGTGGGCTGTCCCTTGCTACACTAGAATTTCTCAGTGGATTGTTGAAATGGGGATGGGAGAGTTTAAGACCTCCTTCTATATGTAATAGAAATTTTGTCTAGGCAGTACAGTTCTTTGTACTGGCTTACATAGGGGGGATAGATTCTGAGTGTCTGTGGGAACTTTGCTATGGCAGTAATTGATCCCAGGCTTTTCTTTTTAAACAGCAATATAGTACGTATTTCAGTATTTGGGCTCTGAATTTTTTTTTTACTTTAAGCATTTAACATTACTGGTTATATGTTGTTACCTTTTGGAATTATTCTAATTAAGTTACTTTATATTTTTGGTTTATTTGATTTATTAAAGATTTAGAGCAAAATAGAGGGAAGGTAAATCTGCTAAACCATTCATTGTTGACAAATTTGACAGTGTATTTTGCATAAATGATTTTTTTAAACCTGAAATAAAATACCTGATTATGGCTTACAAAGCAAACATGCTGAAGTTTTTATTTAAATATCTTTTAGACATGAAGAAGAGCATCGTCGTCGTGAGGAAGAAATGATTCGACACAGAGAACAGGAGGAACTGAGGCGACAGCAAGAGGGCTTTAAGCCAAATTATATGGAAAATGTAAGTAAAATACTAGTTAATTAAAATTATTTTTTGTTGTCAGGTGGATTATGTATGTTGAGAATTCTTTAGGTATTGCTTTATATATTAATATATTTTCTAGTCTTTCTAAATTTGTCATGCTTTTGTGTGTTAAATGATTTTTTTAAACCTCTTTCAGGTAGGAAATTAAAATTAGTTTCTGAAGGTATTCATTTTTTATGAAATACGTTAATTTTTCTTCAGTTTTACCTTATTTTTTAAAAATATATGTTACTAAATTAGAAGTCTTTATAAATCCATCTCCACTTGACTGATTTTCATTATTTAATGATAATAAAAATTCTTTACTTTGGAAGATTTTAGATATTGTAAAAGTAGATTCGCATGTGTTCATCACCTAAACATAATAGTTACCAACAACTGGCTGATCTTTTTCTTCATCTTCAAGTATACCCACTTTCCCCCATTATTTTATATAAAATTCCCAACTTCAAATGATTTTACTCATCCGTATTTTAATATGTATTTTGAAATGATAAGGACTTGAAGGTATATTTTCATTAATTTTTAGAAAGAGAGAAAAATAAATTGGTTGTCTCCAGTATGGGCCCTGGCCGGGCATCGAACCTCGCAGATGACCACTGAGCCACACCTGGCCAGGGCAGGTCTCTGTTTGAAAATATCCTTATGTCTTAATCATTGTTGATTCTTTTTTTTAAAGTATGTTTTTATTGAATTTTGAGAGAGAGAGGAAGAGAGAGGGATAGAGAGAGAAACATTGATGAAAGAGAAACATCATTGATCCGGCTGTCTCATGCACGCCCCCTACTGGGGATCGAGCCCTCAAACTTGGCATGTGCCCTGACCAGGAATCAAGCCTGTGACCTCTTGTTTTATGGGTCTACTACGCTCAATCGCTGAACCGCACTGGCAGGGCAAAAAATTGTCAATTCTTTAATATTAACTAATAAATGCCTAAATTTGCCCAGGCCTTTAAGGTTTTGGTTTTTTTTTTTTTTAGACTATTGGTTTTTTAAATTGTCTGATAAATCACATCATTTTAGTTCATATGTTTTTCTCTTATTTTTATGTTTTTCCTTTTTATTTTTTTTAGTCCTCACTGGAGGATATATTTATTGATTTGAGAGAGAGAGAGAGAGAAACATTAGTAGCCTCTCTTATGTACCCCTGCGGGGGATTGAACTTGAGTTCTAGGTATGTGCCCTGTTCGAAATGAAGTCTGCGACCTTTTGGGTGTATGGGACTATGTATGCCCCAACCAGCAGAGCCATCCGGCCAAAGCATTTTTTTCCGAGTGTTATTGTATACATTATCTCCCATCGTGAATATTGTTGAATGTTTTATTGCAGTGTGTTTAACAAGTTTCTTTTTTTCTGAATTTCTCATAAAGTGGAGTTAATTCCAAAGAGATGATCTGACTAGAGTGGTTATTTTGGGGAGGCAAAATGCTAGGGCAAACAAGGATACCTCAACTGTGTTAAAATTCACAAGTTCTTAATGATAAATAACAGAATCTCATTGTTTACATTATTTGAATGCCAGCTTACTTCATTCTGAAAAATATTTACTATTTTTTTTCTCTCTAGCTGTTTAAAAGCCATGGTTCTTTAATAAGTTTTTGAAGCTAAACGTATTCAAGTCATTGTTGCCCTTTTTTCTGACTTTCTTTGTTCCTGTTTTTCTGACCCCAGAATATTTTTATTTTTTTAATGTTTTTATTTTATTTTATTGACTTGAGTGAGAGAGAGAGAATCATTGATTTGAGAAAGAATCATTGATTGCTTGCCTCCCATATTCATCCCTCCTGGTGATCAAACCAGCAGCTACCTGTGTGTGTGTGCCCTGACTGGGAATCGAACCAGTGACCTGATGCGTAGGATGATGCTCAACTGAGCCATACCTGCCAGGTCTATCCCTAGAACATTTTTCAACTTTCTTATTTGAAAGAATGTTCACACTGTCAAATAAGTTCTGGCTTGTATAACATTAAGAAATGTTTATCTTCACTCCCACCAAGTCAATATTATTTGAAAATTATGCGTCATTTAAATTCAATTTAAAGAGTTTCTATAAGTCATATAAGCTCAGCTAGAGTGACTCAGTTGTTTGAGCATCATCCTGTTCACTAAATGTTTGCTGGTTCGATTCCTGCTCAGGGCACATAATTGGATTGGGAAGTTCGATCCCCAGTCACGGAATGTATGGGAAGCAACTGATCGATGTTTCTCTCTCCCTCTCCCTTCCTCTTTCTCAAATCAGTAAAATAATATCTATCCAAGGATAAAAAAAAAATCTCTAAGATGTATCAAAGATTTATTTTTAAATTCATCACAAAATTAGAAGAGTAAGTTTTTTTAAGCATTGTAAATAGTTTTTGAGTAATTTCTAACACTTTGCAATTCTATTTTTCTCTTTGAGTGCATATTTTAAATTGTTTTAGATTTTTTTGATTGTTATATTTGATTATAAACCTGTTGGATTTATCAATGTGAGGATATTTTCTGATGTTATAAATTTAAATGTAGAATTTAAATTTTCAGGCCCATATTTTGAAAAGTAGTTGCTAGTGTTTTTCTTTTCAAATAGAGTCAGTGTATTAGGAAAATTTTATTTCATTCCACGGAGGATTAGGAAATTCTTCCTAGTCTTTTTATGTATCTTAACATTTCTTTTACTAAAGTGCTTGGTGGAATTAACATTCTTAATATTTTTCTGGCATAAATTTTACATCCTTGGAGAAAACATGTAGCTATCCTATCTAATAAAGAGGGACTATGCTAATTGACCCTCAGCTATAGCAAAGATGGAGGCATCCACAGCTAGTAAGGAGGGAATATGCTAATTGACTGCCCTGCCCTCAAAGATGGCAGCGCTCGCAGCCACAAGATGGCGACGCCCAGTCCCGCTCTTGGCGCCTGCCTCCAGAGTCTCCCAGTCCCCTCAGTCCCCCAGCTGCCCAGGGCTGCCGGAGGCTTTGCACTGCCAGCAATGGCAGCAGCAGAGGTGTGATGGGGCGTCTCCTTCCCCTGATTGCCAGGTCACCTCCCGCCCCTGAGGGTTCCCGGACTGTGAGAGGGGGCAGCCGGACTGTGAAAGGGGGCAGGCGGGGCTGAGGGATTCCCCCACCTCCAGTGCATGAATTTTCATGGACTGGGTTCTAGTTTGTGATAATGTGATATACATAAATCATTTAGGTTTGTAAAAGGAAATGATTAAAACATACTAGTATCCTGCTGTTAAACTTGATTAAGTTCACCATCACAAACCTCATTGCTGACTATTTGAACTCTTTTCACAGTTTATAAAACACCAGTGTTTTAATATGCTTATTGTCATTTACTATAAGTATGTTTAATGGACAGATCATTTTAATTTTATTTTTCTATTAAAAAACTACTTGGAAATGTTGCTAAAATTTAACACTGAATTATTACGTAGCCTTATTTTTAATTTAAAAACATTTTTATGTTTACTATGCATTTTATTTTTTTATTATATTTTTTAAAATATTGGTTTTAGAGACGGGGGGAAAGGAGAGACATCATTTTGTTATACTAATTTGTTGCACTCATTGGTTGTTTCTTATATGTTCTTTGGCCAGGGATCGAACCCACAACCTAGGTATATCTGGATGATGCTTTAACCAACTGAGCTAGCTGGCCAGGGCCTAAAATGCATTTTAGTGGTGGGCAAAAGTTTATAAATATTTAATGAATTTTGTGAATAAATAAGTTAAATATAAGTCCACCTCATGTAAATAATCTATTTTTCAAATGTTGGCATTTTATAAATAGATTATTTACTGATCCACCCTACTGCAGAGCTAAGAATAGTGTTTACATTTTTAAGGGATTAATGAATGGTGGGAAAAAGGAATATTAGAGAGTATGTGTGACCACAAAACCCAAAATACTTTTACTCTTTAACCCCTTAACTCCCTGGGCAGGAGTGTTGTGTTGTTGTTGTTTTTAATTAATACTCGTGTTAGGCCTCAAAGTTTACTAAGTTGTTAATTTTTTTGAAGAGGAACCATATTTAAAATAGTATGTAACAATGAATTAAATCTTTGGGTGAAGATAATCTTTGTTCTATTTTTAGATCTCTGAGATTAGAAATTATGAGCAGACACAATTGTTGTCAATTTTGTTTAATTCCTAGCTTCCTGATACTTGTTAATGTACACTAATCAAGCACTAAATAAATATTAGCAAAAGCTCTATAGGTCTTGACTATTTATGTTAATGGAGAAAACATTGAGGCAATTGTTTCAGTTATTTTACATTTACTTTGAAAACTGTCTTTGGAAAAATTGTTAAATAATTTTAATGTTTGTTTTTGTTCTTAAAAGCCTTGAAAATTAGGCCTTCTTATGTGCTTTCTCTTTTTCACTGTTCAGTTTAAAGGAATGAAATGGTAAGTGTTAAGCTTGCCCACATAATAAGAGTAAAGAGTAAAGTAGATTTACTTGTTTTAAGATGCCACCTCTGATTTCTTTCTAATTTTTCTCTTAGAAGTATTCCGGAACAACTGATAGTATGGGCTTTGAAGTATAAAATAAATACTTTCGTATTTTGTGTCTTTTTAATAATACTTTTTAAAAATGGAACAAAAGATGACAGAAAACATCTATCATGCTTGGTCATGCTTTTTTTTGTTAGCCTTTAACTTTATCATGATTTTATAGTGTAAATGTGAATATATTTTTCAAAGTTTCAAGGCTATGTCAGTACTTCTCACTTAGATGTTGTCATTTTTATTTCATATCTTATTTCTCCTTAAAGATAGTCAAGCTCTATGATAAAAGCTCTAGTAATTATAAATTAAACATGTTATTTTTCACTCCTGTAGCATAATGTATTTTGACTACCATAACAATGCACATATTTTTATGCTATGCCTTCATTACACTTACTTTTTATCTTTATTGTAGGGTAGAATGTATTTGAACCATATTTTAGATACTATTTATGCGGTTCCAATTTTCTACTTAGCACAGTTTTATAGCTTTTGGACACATCACAAGAAGTTATTCTATTAACAATAAGAATTTATGAGATTGTCTTGTGATCGTGTTTGTGTTAGTTTGCTTTACTTACTGTTGATTAAATTAGTGTAAACATTGATATACTGCATTATCCCAGCCTTTATTTGTGGATTTAATCTGGGTTGGAGTAAAGGGGACATTTTCATTATATTTTTAAAGAATGCAGTTTCTAGAGTAAACTTTGTTTTCTTGGGAAAATGGTAATCTTATAAAAATTTCTAAATGTCATTCTAGCTATAGTAGTTTTAAAATAGTTTGTTTAGGAAAATTGGGTGCTAATTTGTTAAAAGTGTCCTCTGATGAGATATTTATGTTTGGTTTTTATTGAAGAATAGGTCTTCATATTTGTTTCAAAATATATATGTGAATTGATATTGAAGAGTTTTTATTCCTATTTGAATAAGTGGGAATATGTGCATAATATATGAACAAATGTGCACAATAAACCTGAGAAAGAATGTATATTATATGCTATGGCAATAATTTGACCCAGTCATGTTCCTTTGTCAGTGGCTATTCCATTATAGCTCCAGGGATTATTAAATAGTGAGATCCAAAGCATTGAGGAGATGTGACCAAGAGGCTAAAGGTATAACATCTCTTCCATGGCAGTGTTTTTCAAATAATACATACACAGGGAGCTTTTTAAAAATATGGGTTCTTAGATCTCCAACCTATAAATTTATTTGTGTTTTGGTTTCAGGCCAAATTTGAGCACTGTCTGTTTATGGAACAGTTTTATTGGAACACAGCCTTGTTTATATTTTGTTTATGGCTGCTTTGCCTCAATGTGGCAGAGAATTGTCTGGTTGAGACACAACCGTATGAAACTATATCAAGACTCTGACCTGCAAATCCTGAAATATTTACTATCTGGACCTTAACCAGAAAAGTTTGTGAATTGAAATGGAAATTTATTAATTTTATGTTCTTTTCCAGTGTAGTTAGAAGGCTTATTGAGCAGAGCACCTTATATCTTAGACCCAAAGTTCCTGAAGAATCCAAATTAGTGCCAGAAGGTTCATTGATAGTCATGGTTATATAAGTCAGAGTAAATTTATGGGAAGAACTGATAAAGCATTGCTGCACTACCGCTGATGGGGTTTTTATCCCTTTTTTTTTTTCTTCCAGTTAGTAGAGGCATAATACATTGTTTTTGTTTGTGGTGTGTGTGTTTTTTAATCCTCACCTGAGGATGTTTTTATTGCATAGAAAGAAACATTGATGTGAAAAGATAAACATCAATTGGTTGCCTCTTGTGCAAGCCGGACCCGGGATCTAACCTGCAATCTAGGTATGTGCCCTGACTGGGACTCAAGCCCTGCATGGGACAGCGCTCTAACAGACTGAGCAACCTGCCCAGGGTGCATTGTTCTTGATCAGATGTTATTTCCTCTTGATCAATATTGCCATATTTAACCTGTTGTTTATTCAGCCCCTACTTTATGTCAGTCTCTTTTTTCTGCTTCTTGAGTGGGTATTCTGTCTCTTATTAACCCTTGATTTAATTATAACTGAAATTCCCCTGATGTGCCATGTACAAAACTCAAAACAGACATGTCAGCCAATAATAAAATTGTATTACTAAGTGCTAGCAGAGAGACCTGATCCCTATTGAAGTAGGTACAAATGAGTAGGTGCAAATACATTTTCTGAAAAGGTTTGTGAATTTTTGAGGGCGGGAGAAGAAGTTGCCATTTTGTGGTTTCCACATGGCTATCACTCCTCTTTTTTTAATGTTTAGCCCCTCAAGAGATTTGATTGTATTGCAGTAGAATATTGGTTTTTTGGAAGTCTAAACATCTTAAGCTTTCGAGTAATTGAATGTTTCACAAGAATTTTTATAGGCTCTCTATTATTCTATGGAAATCACTGAAGAACTATTTCCTGTAGGGTTTGGTATTACATTTAGATGTGACCTGCTTTGGTATAATGGCAGCCTATTTTCGATGGTTTGGACATGATGGTGAAAAGCAAATTGGATAGTAATAGTTATATTGCAGTGGTCTAAAATATAATACTCTACTTATGATCAATTTTTAAAAAGTTATTCATTAAAAAAAATTGAATTCATTTCCTACAGTGAACTAAGAACTGCATATTTGGGATGCTACATTATTGGAACTTGACTTAAACTTTTATAGTCACAAAAACAAAGATGTTTATAATGGTTACATATACTCTTGAAAGTGATCTCTAGGATTTTTACAATTTGGGGTATTTGGGTTGAAGATATATGTTAATTTAAGTAAACTTGAAATCTTTGATTACTTCTCAAAAGGATTATTTAATAAGTCCAGATGAAAACGATTGCTGAGTCCTTTACACCCTGCATATACACTATCAGAGGACACTTTATTGAATTAAATTATTTCTGTGTCATATTAGATTATTCAGATACTCCTTTTTGTCTTACTTTCCATTAGAGTTTCAGAGAGGCTTATGATCAGGAAAAAATTTCATATATCTTTTTTACTCCTGGAGGAAAAGTATATACTCGGTGCATACATAACCTCCTCTGACTACTCAACCCAGCTGTGGTCCTTTATCATTTTTAATATGGTTTCTATTACCTGTCACCTTGCTTTCTAACTATTTTCTGACTTTGCTGTCCACTAATTGAACTCAAAATTTTTTCAGGTCAGGAGACTTTTTCATATTGTTGTCACATAGATGTGAGCTGGGAGAATTAAGTAGTTGTTTGATGTCTGATTTTTAAAAAATATCCTTACCCAAGGATATGTTTATTGGTTTTAGAGAGATAGGAAGGGAGAGAGAGAAAGAGAAACATCAATATGAAAAAGAAACATCAATTGGTTGCCTCCAGTATGTGCTATGATTGGGAATTGAACCTGTAACTTTATTGTTGTATGGGATGATACTCCAACCAACTGATCCACCAGCTGGGGTTGGTGTCTTGATATCAGTGTGTGATGTTTCAAATGCCAGTGCAGCTCAATCACATGGTTTTCAGTGTTTTTTATGGGCTACCATACTCACTCACAGATGTTAACATCAGTATTTTCGAAAAATAGGTGGCATTGAGCCACCACTATTTTTCTAGACTTCATAATGGAATAACATAATGAAGAGTGAATTTTAAACAGTTAAATGACCACAGTTTTTGTGTACTTGGTTTTCAGCACACCTAATATTTCAATATGCTGTTTCCAATTGATTGTCCCTTCAGAGCATTAGACTTACAGGAAGACTTGGAGGTTTCCATTTAGAACAGTAGAGGATACAGAGGGGATTTCAGAGTATTTTAGGTGTGGATACCTCTGTAGAGAGATATATAGTTAAGAAGTTTGGAGAATTTACAGGTTCTCTATTAGGAAATGTCTGGTGTGTTGAGCATTCTCACCACTGTTGTCAAAATTATTTTGGGTTTATTTTTGGTTTGTAAATGGCATGATTGGTTTATTATTCCACTGTGTTGTAGGTATAGCCGATATCTTTTCATTTGAAATGGTAAGTTCTAATCTTACTTGGTTCAAAATGATAAGATCTTTTAGTGACATTACCTTTTTTGAGGGTTAGAGAAGAGGAGAGTCAAGATTGTCAAATAGTAGTTTTCAACTGAATAAAACACATTTTTATAATATCTAGTATATGTAATATGAATAAGAATGTTAATTATTAAATAGTTTGAATTAATAACAAAACATTTAATTTAATCTGTTACTTCTGCCTTGTGACTTCTTGATATAATATTTAGAGCCTCTACATTTTTTATATAAATTTCACAAGGTGATTATATAAACAAAAATTTTGTAGGCAAATCAGTATCTAGTACTAATCTTCTGTACTTCATATAGAAGCAGTAAGCTCTGGTAGTATCACTTGAAGTGGCAGAAATTTATACTGGATCTAACAAGAAAATATGAATGTCAGTGTCCATGTGTAGTTATTAACTAAATTACTAGTGATGCAGGGAGTAGGAATTTGGGTTTGTAAGCATGCTCTGCTGATGAAATGTATTTGTTTCTGCTTAAGATTTCAGTTAATTAAAAGTACATGGGTAAGTTTGCCTCTTCGTCTTATGATATCCTGCATATATTGTATACTATGTTTTAAATTCTTCTTCTGGTTTTAAGTATCTCTAAAGTAACTTAACTACTGTTTAAATAATTAAAAATTACTGTACAGTAGATCAGTGATGGCGAACCTTTTGAGTTTGGCGTGTCAGCATTTTGAAAAACCCTAACTTAACTCTGGTGCCGTGTCACATATAGAAATTTTTTGATATTTGCAACCATAGTAAAACAAAGATTTATATTTTTGATATTTATTTTACATATTTAAATGCCATTTAACAAAGAAAAATCAACCAAAAAAAAAATGAGTTTGCGTGTCACCTCTGACATGCGTGTCATAGGTTCGCCATCACTGCAGTAGGTCCTTGGGTTACGCCGGAGATCCGTTCCTATGGCACGACATAACGCGATTTTCACTGTAAATCGGAACCCAACTACGTAAGCACCTACGTCACTCACATGGAGCACGCACACAGCAGTAATGAAGTGAAACAGTAAAAAAAATTTAAATGGAAAGATAACAATTCCTGACCTTTACTTGTGGTAAATAAATAATAAAAAACATAAAGCACATATGTACATACATCGAAATGATGGAACTTTTTTTTTAATAAATGGGAGATGGCGGCATAACCATGAAACGATGTACATCGAGTCCGATGTAACCCGAGGACTGTCTGTATATTGAATCTGTTGCTTTGACTTATCTACTTAGGAAAAATACATATTTTGACAGAATTTCAAAGCTTCAGTAGACTAAGATAATTTGCTTACTTTCTAATATTACAAGCAGAAAAAGATATTATCTGTTAAGTGTGTATTTAATTTTTCACACATTGGAACACATAGGCTTTGTGTGCTTCTGCTTTCTTCTGTTTGTGGGACCAAGTTGGAAGAGCTTCTCGTGCAGTTTATATTTGTTCTTTGCCTTAATCTTTCATACTTTAATCTGGTTAATCATGGTAGTAGTTTTGAATTTGATAAGAAAGTGTACTGGGTAAGGGGTTATGGTTAAAAAATGTAAACTAGTCTCATGTGAACTTTATGATACTATATTAAAAGTAATTGTGTTTTTATAGTAGCTGTGAGATCGTTATTGCTGATTTCTTTAAGAATTTGAGATAAAATAAATTTGAAGAGTAATTAAATTCTAAAATTTCAATTTTTAAAAGCACCCCTTCAAAGAGTTTGCCATGACAATTGAAAATTATAATATTTGTGAGTTATATAGATTAAAAATAAAATTCTCAGCTGAATATAAATTTAATTGTTTTGATGCATTCTGGATTATATGTTATTATATTTAATTCATGTTTAGTTATAATTCATGTTTAGTATTATAAAAAGTGGCATTTAATTTTGCTACATAGTCAGTTGAACTTGACAGTGACATCAGAATAATCCTAGCTAAGAAAAGAGAAACATGGTAATTAGCGTACGACTGCTACCCTTCCCATTGGCTAATCAGGGTGATATGCAAATTAACTGCCAGCCAAGATGGTGGCCGGCAGCCAGGAAGCTGAAAGCGAACATGAGGCTTGCTTGCTTCAGTGATGGAGGACTCCAATGTTCCCCGCCTGCCACTGCCGGCCTCTGAGCTGCAACTCTAAGCAACTATGTTACAAATATAGAAGCTAAACAAAACCCCAGAAACCTGCTTTAGTCGGCTGTGCTTCAGCCAGAAGGATTGCAACATTGTTTCAAATACAGAAGGTAAACAAAGGCCAGAAACCTGCTTTCAGCAGCGGAGGCCTAAGAACTGGAGCCTCAGAGCTAAAGCTGGCCCAGAATAAAAAAAGAAAAGAAAAAAAGGAGCGGTTGGGAGCTTCAGTCACCCGCCAGCCTGAAAACAGCCTTCAGCCCCTCACCCAGACTGGCCAGGACCCCAGTGGGGACCCCCACCCTGATCCAGGACACCCTTAAGGGCAAAGCAGCCAGCCCGACCCATGCACCAGGCCTCTATCCTATATAGTAAAAGGGTAATATGCCTCCCAGCACCGAGATCAGCATGACAGGGGGCAGCGCCCAAACCCCCTGATCGCCCTGTGGCTCTGTGTGTGACGGGGTGGGGCCACAACCTCCCTATCCACCCTGCTCTGTTCGTGACAGGGGAAGGCGCCCCAACCCCCTGATCAGCCCTGCTCTGTGCCTGATGGGGGGAGCTCCCCAACCCCCTGATTGCCCTGCGGCTCTGTGTGTGACAGGCTGCGGTGCCCCAACCCCCTGATTGGCCCTGCTCTGTGTGTGACAGGGTGCAGCACCCTAAAGCGCCCCCCCCCCCCACGGGCCCTGCTCTGTGTGTGACGGGGTAGAGCCATAACCTCCCCATCAGCCCTGCTCTGTGTGTGACAGGGGGCGGTGCTCCAACTCCCCTATTGGCCCTACTCTGTGAGTGACAGGGGGGAGCTCCCCAACCCCCTGATGGGCCCTGCTCTGTGCATGACAGGGTACAGAGCCCCAACCCCCTTGATGGACCCTGCTCTGTGAGTGACAGGGGGCAGCGCCCCAACCCCCTGATTGGCCCTGCTCTGTGCGTGACGGGGTGGCGCCGCAACCTCCCCATCGACCCTGCCTTGAGTGTTATGGGGCGGTGCCCCAACCCCCCAAACAGCCCTATCCTGAACATGACTGAGGGTGGCATCGCAACCTCCCAATCCGCCCTGCTCTGTGCATGACAGGGGCGGCGCCCCAACTCCCCAATGGGCCCTGCTCTGAGCCCGACCAGGGGCTGCACCTAGGGATTGGGCCTGCCCTCTGCCACCCGGGAGCAGGCCTAAGCCAGCAGGCCGTTATCTCCCGAGGGGTCCCAGACTGCGAGAGGGCACAGGCTGGGCTGAGGGACCCCCCCCCCCCCCCCGGAGTGCACAAATTTTTGTGCACCGGGCCTCTAGTCTATACTAATAAAAGCCTAGGTAGTCCTCGTGCTCTTGCGTGTGATGTCACAATATGGCCACCACAAAGATGGCCGCTACAAGATGGCAGTACGCACAGTGAAGGCGGGGCCCGGCTGCCGCTCCACGCAGTGAGGCCTGGGGGTCCCACAGCTACGCATGGCATGGAGGAGGCTGGTCCTGGTGTCTCCACTGCCTTCCGCTGAATAGGTGGGTCCTGGAGGAGAGGAGGTGGGTCGCGGCAGGGGAGGGCAGTTGTAGGTGATCAGGCTGGCAGGGAAGGGCAGTTGGGGACGATTGGGCAGGTAGAGGAGGGCAATTGTGGGCGATTGGGCTGGCAGGGGAGGGCAGTTGTGGGTGATTGGGCCAGGAGGGATGCGGTTAGGTGTCCATCAGGCTGGCGCCAGAGGGGTTAGGGGGCTATCAGGCTGGCATCCAGAAGCGGTTAGGGGCAATCAAGCAGGCAGGCAGGCGAGCGGTTAGGAGGCAGTGGTCCCGGATTGTGTGAGAGGGATGTCTGGCAGTCAGACATCCCCTGAGGGGTCCCATATTGGAGAGGTTTCAGTCCAGGCTGAGGGGACCCTGTGCGGCCCCCCCCCCCCCACACGAATTTCGTGCACCGGGCCTCTAGACTGTTTACTAAGTTACTTGAACCAGAAAAAATACATTGTCGAGTAAATCTAGTTTAAGAGGAGGTATGTATCTTTTGATTAATGAATACAGTGAGCTAAGAGTAGGTCCCCTTCCTTACATTTGTTGTTCCCTCTGTTTCTGGTATGAAATTTAACAAATATTATTTTGTGACTAATACTTGTGATATAAAGTAGACTAATTGTGCAAAAACATTTTTAAAGTTTTTTTTTAGATAGACTTTTTAAAAGTAGTTTTAAGTTCAAAGCGAAATTGAGCAAAAGCTATAGAACATTTTCATGTGATTCCTTTTCCCACATACAGATTCCATTATCAAATTTCCACAGTACAGAAGTGGTACATTTGTTGTAATTGACACATCCTCATCATCCAAAGTTTATCATTTACATTAGGGTTCATGGTTGGTGTTGCACAATCTCTGGGTTCGGATAAATGTATGATGTTATGGATACACCATTATAGTATCACACAGAGTAAGTAGTTTCACTGTCCTAAAGTTTTTGATGTTCCACCTGTTCATCTGTCCTCCTTCCCCCATCTCCCTAACCTCCGGCAACCAGTTTCTCCATAGTTTTGCCTTTTCCAGAATATCATATAGTTGGAATCATAGTAGCCTTTTGATATTGGCTTCTTAGTATTATTCATTAAAGTTCCTCTGTGTGTTTTCATGACTTAATACCTCATTTATTTTTAGTGCTAAATAATATTCCTTTGTCTGGATGCACCACAATGTGTTTATCCATTCACCTACTGCAGGCCATTTTAGTTGCTTCCAAGTTTTGACCATTATAAATAAGGCTGCTATAAACATCTGTGCAGGTTTTTGTGTAGATACAAATTTTCAACTCCTTTGAGTAAATACCAAGGAGCATGATTGTTGGATTCTGTGGTAAGAATACTAGTATGTTTACTCTTCTAAGAAACTGTTAAACTGTCTTCTAAAGTGGATATACCATTTTGAATTTCTACTAGCAATAAATGAGAGATCCAATTGCTCCACGTCATTGCCAGCGTTTTATGTTGACAGTGTTTAAGATTTTGGCCATTCTAATGGTTGTATTTTGGTGTCTCATTACTTTAATTTGCAATTCCATGATGATATATGATGTAAAGTTTCATTTTAACAATAACAGAACTGAAAAACATTTCCCCAGTATTGATGGGTGCAGATATTTTGTCATGCATGTATTCAATTTGAGAGGAGCAAACCACCACGGATTGTATATATTACAAGATCATCTTATGTCACAGAAAGTATTTTCCCCTTTTCTGTCTAGCAAGTTTTCCAAACATTCTCTTTTGGTTATGTTGGAAAGTTTGCATGATATTATTTGAGTTGTATCAATGAGAATGTGTCTTTACCTTTTTAGTTTAAAGGAAAAGATACTTTGTTGATGCACACCTTTTAATATCTTAACACCTATTAAATGAGTGAATAATTTATTGGCAAAGGGGCCTACTTTTCAGATTTTTTTCTTCATACCTATTTTAATATGTCACGTACTTGATTGCTGTCCATTCTTCAGAATATATTGTTTATTACCTAATACTTCTGGCTAGTAACGTTGTCTAATTTCTCCCATGACAATTTGACTGGCTATCTAACTGTCTTATTATTCCTTTACTTCTCTAATGAAATAAAATATAAATTTTCAAGTGGTAAGTGTAATTTCTTTTTAGGAAAAAGTTTTGGAATATTTGATGATGAAAAGTTGAGTCTTTGTTAACTGCCAGAACTAATACATTTCTCTGTAATCATATTTCTTTTAATAGATTTAAATGCTCTATATCAGTATTTTTATAACAGGATTTTTAGCATTTTCCTTATTAAGACAGGGAATCTAGCCCTGGCCGGTTTGGCTCAGTGGATAGAGCGTTGGCCTGCGGACCGAAGGGTCCTGGGTTTGATTCCGGTCAGAGGAACATGCCTGGGTCGTGGTCTCGATCCCCACTGGGGGACGTGCAGGAGGCAGCTGATCCATGATTCTCTCTCATCAATGATGTTTCTATCTCTCTCCCTAGCTCTCTGAAATCAATAAAAATATATATTTTTAAAAAAAGACATGGAATCTAAATGGCTCATGATGATCCCTAGATAAGCCATAGAATCTTTTTAGGGACATATAGAGATGTCTTTATAAATTAGAGAAATGATTGTGGCTTACTGAATCAAAATAAGAATTTAGGTTGATCACTCTGTTAGATAAACTTTTAAAAAAATATTCACTCTTGTTTTACAGTTCCTTTTCCTTATTATTGGTTTTTTAGAGAGAGGAATGGAGGGAGGGAGGGAGGGAAAGAGGAAGAGGGAGAGGGAGAAAGAGAGAGAGAGAGAGAGAGAGAGAGAGAGAGAGAGAGAGAGAGAGAGAGAGAGAAAGAGAAAGAGAAAGAAAGAAATCTCAATGTGAGAGAGTCCCCAACCTGGGTATATGCCCTGACTAGTATTCGACTGGTTGCCTCCTGTACATGCACATGCCCCAACCAGGGGACAGGTTGCAAACCCACAACACAGGCACGTGCCCTTGACCTGGAATCGAACTGCCGATGCTCCAACCACTGTGCACACCGTCAAGGGTTATACATAATTTTAGCTTTATTTTTGTCCCATGTAAAACCTTTAAGTTAGGTTACTTAGAAAAATAAATATAATATGTTTAAAACTACAGATTGATATCTTTAGTATTAAAGGAAAAAAATCCTTACATTACACAAAATGTCAGATGCTGCACTTTTAGGGTATATTGCTTTAATTAATTTACATTGGTGCAAATTTTCTGCTATTTTATGGTTTTCAAAGTTTTTGGTTTTGAAATCCTATTTATAGACTATTAAAAATTAGGACCCCAAAGAGCTGTTGTTTAGGTTATATCAGTGTTTACCATATTAGAAATTTAGAAGGAGAAATTTGTGTGGGGGGCAGGGGAGGGGAGGGAAGGGTTTTAGTGGGAAGAATGGCCTTATTTTATTTATTTTTATATATAAATATATATATATATATATATATATATATATATATATATATTTGCAAACTTCTTTAATGCTCAACTGTAATGTAGTAGGAAGAGCGGTATTGTTTTACTGTGTTGTAATTTATTTAATGTTTGCCTTTATGGAAAATGGCTGGCTCCCCATATTTTCTTCTGCATTCCATCGATTGCAAAATGCTCTTGGTTAAAGTACTTGAAAAATATCTGACTTCACACTGGAGATGTGTTTTAACCTTTTCTGGTAATTGTGGATATGCTTGTTTGATACTATAGTAAAACTTGATAGGCATTAATTTCCATTACAATCATATTGGTCTACTTTGAACTTTGAATGGCTCTCTTACCCCGGCACGTTTTGTAATGTCATGTACCCAACATTGGAAAAATACTGGTTTATCAAGTTACACAAATATTTCAGATTTTAATGTATTTTATTATACAAAATTAAAAACCACATCTTAATACCAAAACTGATGTCATCATAAAATGTCTGCAAAAATTTGCCTGTCTAATGCTGTCTCAGGAAAAATTCTTGTTACAAGCCAAAAGGGTTTCATTAAGCTTCTAACTCAATCATAGTAATTGTTTTTCTTGAAACAATCACCATACTTCATAATGCAGCAGACATGCTTTAATGTATATATCCTGTGTTGTTGGATAGAATATTAGAAAGATATGTATCCAATGATAGTGGTTTAATAAACAATAATTTTTATTGCTTCATCCAGGTATCATAATTAAAAATTTAAGCTGCTATTGTATGCATGTGAAGAATACAATGATTTCTAGTAAAAATTGAATACAAATGCTTCGATTTTTGCTCAGAAAAACTTGGATTTTTGCCCACAATTGCTTTTGCACTATCCACAAATGTCGATAGAGTGAAAAGCCCGAATAGATCATAACATTATAACTATGTTCTAGTGTTAATAAGTCATGAAACAGTTTTGAATTTGTGCACTTCATGAAATGGTGTGGGGACTCTGAGTACTTCAAGAATTGCTATTTGAATGAAATGTTGCTTTGATATATACTTCTGAAAATCAGTCATACTTTGCTTGATTTGTTGGTAATATGTTAATTTAAGCTTTCTTCAGTGACAAGCTTTCAGGGATACCTATGCATAACTCTTAATAGACAGCATACCTTCTTATAAACATTGTAAGAATAAACTAAGAAAATTGTGTCTTTTGTTAGTTTTTGTTGGAATTCTTTAAAAATGAAGGTGTCTTATGAAAGTGAAAAATTTCATGAGCTCTGTTTTGGCAAAATTTTATAGGTCAGCTCAACCACTTACTATATGTATGTATGACCTTGATAAGTTATTTAAAAGTTCTGTGCCTCAGTTTTAAAGATCTCTAAAATAGGATAACAATAAACGTACTTACAGGGTTGCTATGAGTTTAATTGAATTAATTAAAAACAATTTTCATAGCTTTATTGCACTGTAGTAGTCTTTTGAGGTTTTCTTTACATATAGGTTGTCTCCTGTTAAACCACAACTCTTAATTTATGCTAAAGTAATGAAGCATTATTACAATTTATATTATAAAAATGTCACACATACTGTGAGCCAGTTCTAATTTGAAATATATAAGAATAATTTATAGAAGTGAATTGCTTCTATATGTATTGCTTCTTGAGTGGGTACACAGTTATAGTGAACTTATTCAAGTGATTCTCCTTATTGACATATTAAGTTATAATGAGATTTACTGTCTTAATTTCCTTTGATTACATCTCTGCCTCTTTCATTTTACTACAAGTATATAGCAGTGGATTTATAGAAAGAAACAGTAACCTTACGACATTACTAGGAACCTGAAAACTGCTCATTCTAAAATAGTTTAAAAAATGATCTGTCATCTAATTATACTGTCTTATTTATTTATTTATATTTTTATTTTTATTTTTATTTTTTAAGGGAGAGGGATAGAGAGTTAGAAACATCGCATCGATCAGCTGCCTCCTACACACTCCCTACTGGGGATGTGCCCGCAACCCAAGGTATATGCCCTTGACCGGAATTGAACCTAGGACCCTTGAGTCCGCAGGCTGACACTCTAGCCACTGAGACAAACCAGTTAGGGCCATACTGTCTTTTTTAAAGTTATGAGTGAAGCTATATAAAAACACTAAATTATACTCTTTAAGGAAATCTCAACACTAATAAATTGAATGTATGTGTGTTTAGTGAAACATGCTATACTATACAATATAAATTGGTATTTTACCAGTGATATTGCTCTGTTAACATGGATTATTGTAAGGTTTTTATTATATTATTTATAGAAATATATTTTAGAATTGGAGCATCAGGAAGGGAATGTTAATGCTACTGTTGCATAATTGACTTAAAACCATAGATCTCTTCACTGTGTTAATATGATTTTCACAAAATTGTGTTAACTAAGAAAATGGAATAATAGAACAATTTAAGAATATTTTTTAAAAGTACTTTGTGAATAATAAAGCTAAACATGTTATTTCAGAAAGTGATAGCTATAGGTAAAGCTGAAGTTATAAAAAGATAATAGAAATGGTAGTCTCTACACCTTAACCCCACCAGTGAATCATAGGCATCTAATTAGGGTGTTAGGGTATATAAGGGAGATTTGAAAATTGAAGCTTCAAGCAGTGAGACTATAATAATTACCTTCTCTAAACTGCATTTCTAATCTTTGTAGTTAAGTCAAATATAAAAGTAAAAATACAAATTGAACCCCTGTTTTTAATCCTCACCCAAGGATATATTTCCATTGATTTTTAGGGAGAGTGGAAGAGAGAGGGAAAGATAGAAACATTGATGTGAGAGACACATTGATCGGCAGCCTCCTCCATGCCCCGTACTGGGGATCGAGCCCACAACCTGGGCATATATCCTGACTGGGAATAGAACTATGATCTCCTGGTTCATAGGTTGACGCACAGGGCTAAAATTAATTTTAAAAGTAGAAAAATTATGCTTTCTTTAGATTCAGACATTGTTACTTTTGTCTGAGCATGTTTTTTAGGATCACTACCTTTAACACATTTGTCTGATATTGGAAAAGATGATCAAATAATAGTGCAAATTGCAATTATATGTTGAGTTATTTTGCCAAATGTAGTATGTTTTACATATTTTATACATTTATATGACCTTTTGTGTTCACCTCAAGAGCATTTTGTTTCATAACTTGCCAACTGTGCAATACCACTTCTATTTAGGTTTCCAAATAAAAACACTGTTCTAATGAAGGAAGGGAGTGTTACATTGAGAGTATTCAATAATTGCTTGTGTTTTTGGAGACTTTTATGGTAACCCTGTATTATATTGGTCTTGGGTAAAATAATGCTTGAATACTTGAATAAAAAGGCAAGGATGAATTCCAGTATTTCAGAAGTAAAAATAATCTATAACTATTTTTAGCTTAGTGTCCCACAGCTGTTTTTATTGTATGTATGAATGTGTTTGAATATAAAAGTGGTAACAGTCATTTCTGTTTGAAGACTTTAGTGATCTGGGAGGAAAAAATAATTGGCCCTGGGGGTTATTATTACGAGATTTAAAAAAAAAATCTAGGGATGTGTCTTTGATCTATGGAATAAAAACATTAAAAATATTCTCTGGTAAATTTCATGTAATCTGACTTATTTATAATCTAGCATTATAAACTGGGTGCTTTAAACATTGTAGTATGTTAAGCCTGGGAGACTGAAGTTTCTTTTCAGTGCTCTTATTAAGTAAGAGGTGTTGGAAAATTAACATTCTTTAATGGAAAGTGCTGTCCCAATTTATTCTTTTCTTTTTGATTTAGATGGGAAATGTGATAAGATCGATAGGTTGACTGTGATAACTATGTTTACTTACAGAGAGAACAGGAAATGAGAATGGGTGATATGGGTCCCCGTGGAGCAATAAACATGGGAGGTAGGGATTGGAAGCAAAGGCTTCTATAACTTATTTGTAATTCTTTGGGCAACGGTATATGCTATTTGTGGTATCTACATGTCAGTAACAAACTAAAGTTTGGAATCAACATTTTAATGATGAAATCTCTTACATTTATGAAATTAAAAGATATAAGTATATTTAAAAATATATGCCTAGGGAGAATTTTTTCATTTTGTTTATTTGAAGGCTAAAATAGGCAGTATCTTTTGTTTGTTTATTAAATATGTTTTTATATTTTTTTTAGAGAGGAAGGGAGAAGGATAGAAAGATGGAAACATTGAAAAGAGATAAACATCAATTGGCTGCCTCCTACACACCCCTTAGTGGGGATCAAGCTGCAACTTGGGCACGTGCCCTGACCTGGAATCGAACCAGTAACCTACCTCTTGGTTCATGGGTCGACGCTTAACCAGTGCGGCACACCAGTTGGGCTGTATTATCTTTTAATAGACTTAATGAAAAATACCTGTAACCAGGTTTTGATACAATATGAAACTTGTTCAGTTAATTGCATGGTATAATATTTCAAAAATCAAATTTCACGTCTTTAACCTTTTTACTTTGGAAATTTGGTAGTTTTTGAGTTGTAGAGCATCTAAACTTTTGGGGAGTATTTTAGAAATTTCTATTTTAAGGTAACCTTTTGTGTTGTGTAGCTATTTTTATTTATTTTACTAAGTGTTTAATATTTTGCCGTAACCTACAGTATTGTGCACAGAAACATGCTCTGTGGAGACATTTATGACTATGAAGGAAATGAGATGTCTTACACATTTAGGTTAATATATAACTTTAGAGTTGATATAGTTGTGTGTATGTGTGTGTTTTAAATTATGTTTTTATTGATGTTAGAGAGAGAGGAAAAGAGAGAAACATCCATGTGAGAAACATTTACTGGCTGCCTCTTGTATGCAGCCTACTGGGGATCAAGCCCTTAGCCCTGGCATGTGCCCTGACGGGAGTCAAACGGTGACCATTTGGTGCATGAGTCAACACTCAACCAACTGAGCCACACCGGCCAGGGCAAGAGTTGATGTAAAGTTTTTAAGAAAATGCCTATGTTAATAACATCTTTAATATTTGTTGGCT
This sequence comes from Myotis daubentonii, assembly GCF_963259705.1. Classification (NCBI taxonomy): domain Eukaryota; kingdom Metazoa; phylum Chordata; class Mammalia; order Chiroptera; family Vespertilionidae; genus Myotis; species Myotis daubentonii. The sequence continues at coordinate 107,533,598 of NC_081841.1, forward strand.
TATAACTATGTTTTTAGGGAAATAGCACTGAGTACATAAGCTAGGGAAAAGTAAGTGTGGAAGTTTTTCATGTTAACTTGGAAGTGTTACGCATTTAAAAGTTATATAAATCTTTACATAACACGCAGGTACATATTGTTGTAAAAATTATATTACCTTAACATTTCAATATGCATAGCATGCACACCCACTGAACAAATCCAAATTGTACTTAGATTACGTAGTATATGGAATAAAATCTTAAAGCCTCTAATGTGTGATATAAGTATTTTCCATTATCGGCTTCCTTTCTCCCTCTCTTGGCAGTTTCTCTGCCACTGCCAATTAGATGATCTGAAATCGTTTATTGCTGTTCACTTTGTTACTTTTCTTACCTACTAAAGTAGTAACTGAGAATCTCTGGCATGCAAAGTAAGCATGAAACATTGCCCTTACCCATAATGAACTTCATTGTGAGTTAATACAATCGATACACAAAATAATCAGAGTAAATTAATTGTAAATTATGAAACACAGTTATATATATATATAATAAGTACAAGTAGTTCAGTATTTATGTCTATTTCAAAGTAAATTGTGGGTTGGTCCAGGTGGTTTTAAGAATATAAGTGTGATTTTATGGATTGTAGGCAGTTTGAAATGCCATTTTAATTATTAGATTGTCAATATCATAACCAAACTTGAAGTATATCTGATGTTGCCAAGGACACAAAAACATTCTGACTGTTCTGTTAGCAACTTTATCAGAAGAAATATGAAACCGTGCCTTTAGATTCCTTATATAGTTAGGAATTTAAGAGAATCACAAATTTTATGGCATTTTATTTACCAGAGAACCATATTTACATTTGAGCATTTACTCAACTTCCTGAAGTCTAATCCATGTAATTTTCTCCTCTTTACATTTTATTTAACATGACACTTTATCCTAATGATTTACTGGGTTATGTATCATTATATAGTTTTGTTGCTGGTGTCAGTTCACATCCTGTCAAGTTACATTGATGGAATGTGTCAATAGATTTTTCTGGTGTGTTTACCAGTGTACATACTAAGTGGAAAATAGGTTATAAAACTGGTTTTCATGGGATCAGATAATTCTAACATTTCTTAGATCTTTAAATTTTTTTTAATTTTATTTTTTTGAAAGTAGAGAGAGAGAGGAAGGAAGAGGAAGAGAAAGCGAGAAAGAGAAAGAGAAAGAAACTGGTTTGTTGTTCCACTTAGTTATGCATTCATTCATTCATTAATTCTTGTATGTGCCCCGACTGGGGATTGAACCCATAGCCTTGGCATATTGGGCTGATGCTCTAACCAACTGAGCTAACTGGCCAGAGTCTTAGATTTTTCATTTTTTGAATATGTACTCTATGTAGTTTTTACAAAACTGATTTGAGAGAGAGAGAGACATTTATGTTGGAAAGAAACATCCATAGGCTGCTCCCAGCATGTGCCCTGATCAGGGATCAAACCTGCAACCTGGATGTGTGCCCTGATCCGGAATCGAGCCCAAGACCCTTAGGTGCACGGGACGATACTCCAACAGAGTTTCTAGTACACTGGCCAGGGCTTAGATTTTGTTAAATTCAGTTTAATTACGTATGTGTGGTAGAAGACATGATTGCTAAAAATAAGACAATTCAACTATTGATAGTTGGAAATATTATTTTTTAGTTATTTTACTATACCGATAGTAGCATAGTTATATTTGAATCTCATAAATTAGATGTAACAATTCTGTTCTATTAAAAAAAAACCCACCCTAATCTATGACCTGTTGTTTTTGCAAAAGTTGAGGTCAGATTGATTCCTCCCAGATTCATGTCTTCACTCTTTTTCATTTCCATTGTGAGTGATGTATTGGAAGTCTAGTAAAATTTTTTGTTTATAACTGCTAAGGAATATAAATTTCTTAGTTATCGATTCATCAGGAAGACAATTTATGGATTAAGGAAATAATTCCTTCCCTATGAAGTTGGTAGATTCCTGAAGATTGGGTTCAGAAAGAGCAATAGTGTGTTGTCAGGGACAGATAAAGGAATAAGACTTTTCTCTCGCAGCTGTTCCTTGTGCTTAGCCATGTAGAGTTGTCGGTTTTAATGAAAACTTCAACTCATGTTATAATGTGTTTTTGAGAAACTGAATTCAGGATGTTATAAAATTGACCTACATAATGAAATAGTAGAAGAAAACTCAAAGTTAAAGTCAATTTTTTAAAATTAAAAAAAAATATTTTTATTGATTTCAAGAGAGGGAGAGAGAGATAAATATATATAAACATCAATGAGAGACTCATTGATTGGCTGCCTCCTGCATGCCCCCTACTGGGCATTGAACCCACCAGGACATGTGCCCTGACTGGGAAGTGAACCCTGGATTTCTTGGTCCTTGAGATGACACTTAATCCATCACAGCCAGGCTGAGACAATCTTTATTATGAATTTTTAGTGATAAATATATCAGTACTTTAAAAATTTAAAAATAAATTGTGGAAGGTACCTAAAAATGCTGTGTTTGAGGCCCTTATAAATGTGGTATTATAGCTCAAACACTATTGTAGTTTTCGACTTTCTTATGAAAGAGTTTGTTCCCATTTGAAGAATTTCAGCGTGTTAAAAAATTTAAAAAGCTAATGTAATAATATATCTGTATTTGGTTGCAGTGGCTTTTAAAAATAAGCTTTGTCATGTTGAGAATCATTTCAATTTGTTTAGATCACATATTTCTACATAAAGTTAAAAAACAGTACCTCTTACTTTTTGGAGATGTTCATTAACTAGTTAGTTAGTTATAGTGAACATAATATATTGAAGGGAATGGATTCTCTCACAACTTAATGCAATTTACATAACATTTTTAGTCATGACTAAAAATATTAAGTGGTTTTCAAAATGCTAATCTACTTTTCATTTGAACTGGTAGAGCTTAGCTACCATGTAAAGGGAGTATTTGGTTAAAAAGCAAACCATAGAAATCATACTGACTTCATTTAAAAATTCTTAAGCTTTTACAGTTTCAAATGTCCTTAAGTAATTGATAGTTGTCTCATATGTTTTATATACTTTTGTTTTTAGAATGAAAAAATTCTATTAGTGTAGGTAATACTCTGTTACAGAGTAGTTTAGCTGAGTGTCCCATTCTCAGAGAAGGAAAATGATTTTGATGATGTCATCTATATACATTGCCTAAGTGTTGTTACATTTTTAATGTTTATTGAACTAAGATAGGACAGCTCTAAGTATAGATTGTTTTGCGTAGATGGGTTTAGCCCAGCACCTGCTGGTAACCAAGGTCCTCCTCCAATGATGGGTATGAATATGAACAACAGAGGAACTATACCTGGCCCACCAATGGGTCCTGGTCCTGCCATGGGACCAGAAGGAGCTGCAAATATGGGAACTCCAATGATGCCAGATAATGGAGCAGTGGTAATGTATCAGAAACATTATTTTGATTATTTTCAATAATACATACTTATGCTCCAAAGGTAACTTCACACTTAAGATAATTTAGCATTTGTTTTGGCAGTAAATATTAATATGCAATGAAGAAAAAGCAATCTTGTGAAGTTATATGTTGATTATGAGGCAATTTTTAAGTATCTTGAGAGAGTTTTGATTACCACCCATGGCATGCTTTGTACTTAGGTATGTAGCAAACACATATGTTACATTTGCTTTTACAGTGCTTTCAATTTGTATCCACCTCTTACCAGCATTCAAGTACTTTATGATTGTGTTCTTTTCCTGTGTGGACTCCTTACCTTTGGTGGGGGACAAAACTCCAATACGTGTGAAAACAGTTTTTTGTAAACATAAGTTTAAAATTTTAAACTTACATTGTAGAATTACTAATTACATGAGTTACTAAGTTAAAAGTAGACAGTTTTATGTCTTGGTTTGAGAGTGTGAAGATATCTTTGTGTGCATTATTATAAAAATGTTTTTCAGTAATAATTCTTACATTTGAATATCAGTAGCAAGACTTAATATCTGTTTCATTTGCCTCAAAGTCTATCACTGTTTAAATGAGGCTTTATATTAAACATTTTCTCATTTATTTTTTGTTCATGGTTGTTCTAAGTACCATTTAGAAATGGAAAATTGGTTGACCGTATATTTTGAAAAGGAAATTTAGTTTTAAAACCACTACAAAAATCTTAAGTTGCCATTGCTGCTAAGAAAGAAAAAGCACTGCAAATTAAACTCAGACATGCCATCAGCTGTAACTCCTTCCTGGTCTCAGAGGTGTTAAAAGTGGATGTGTGTCTTAGAATTGGTGGATGCAGTATTTTACCATTTTAAAATTTATTTACTTTAACTGCTATCTTTTATGAATTTGGAGAAATTAGACATGCTAACAGTGTTTTTTAAAATGAGTGTAAAGAGATAAAGAGGCAGTGCTGTCATATCTTTATGAATGGATGGCGTTCAATGTAATTAGTGTATTAACTTCAGTGGAAGGCTTTATTTTAGAGTAAAATGTTTGAAAGCTAGTAAAAGCTTGCAACACCTTGTTTAAATTTTTGTGTAGCAACATAATCATTAGTAGTAATTTTGAAGCGCTATAAGTGGCCAATTTTTCCACCCCTTCCTCTGAAATTGTATACTTTATTTAAATATTGTCTTTGGTCTTTTTCACACTGGAGTTTTGAGTCTGTTCAACTTTTGAAATTAATATATGTGGTTATTACTGTGAAATTTTTCTAACTAAGATTCAGATGTCCAATAAATTGTTGTTTTTAAAAAACTTTATTTTCTCAATAATAGTCTTTGCAAAAAACATCTCAAAAGATTTCATAACTTTTTACTTTCTGAATATGATGCTACTCCTCAGTTTTATCTCTGCTGTTTTTTTTAAAAAGTATTTTTTATGCATCACAGTTACATGCAATATAAACTTTTTTTAAAAAAATGTACCAGAATAGTACTATAATATTGATAAGAGGTTTTTAGGATGGCATTTGCTCCATTAAAATCAGTTTGTTCTTCATGAAATTGGGGCATTATATAGCAGTATGTAACTCTTCAGATGTTTTGTTTTTTTTAAACATAGTAACTAATTAAATTGCTCCTTTCTTCCTTCTATGTGTGATCCTGATTCTGCTGGACTTTCTGCTGAACTTCATGACACCACTACTTGGGATTTGCCAATTTTTCTTGTCACTTATATTTGGCGTGTTCCAAATGGACTTCATATTTATTGTGTTGTATTCTAGCACAATGATAGATTTCCCCAAGGACCACCATCACAGATGGGATCACCTATGGGTAGTAGAACAGGTTCTGAAACCTCTCAAGCACCCATGAGTGGTGTAGGTCCTGTTAGTGGTGGTCCTGGTGGTTTTGGTAGAGGAAGCCAAGCAGGCAACTTTGAAGGCCCTAATAAGCGTCGTAGATATTAAACATTCTTTCATTCCTATTTAGAGAAAAAAAAAATTCAGTGGTATGCCTTTACACTTAACCTGTTACCTTGGAAGAATGGTTTTATTGTTAATGTATGCAGATGTTGAAGTATTTCTTTGTAAAACGAGGTTTTTGTATTTTTCTTTATTCATGAGCTTTGTAGATTAGAATGGTAATGCTGATGCTCATCATTGTGAATGTTAAAATGTGTTTGTGACTTTAGCTAAATATAAATATCCCATAGTACTGTTGAAATCTATGTAGTTACTTCAATAAAGAAATCATTTTGGATAATTTACAAATGTTATTACTGGTATTCTCTTACAGTTTTGCTAAACTTGGCTGTAACAGTAATACTTTGGTTGCTTTAACTAATCCCATCCATCTAAAATTGAAAATGGATTTCCTGGTTTTTAGTTTGTGCAAGTAGCACTGAAGATAGCAGCTAGTGAAAGGTAATGTTAATAAGGGGTCTGGCCTGGGAGTTTACATTTGTGTAAACCATTCATGTTCTGTGAAACTAGAGTTGCTGTCAGATTTCATATAGAATCTGAATATTCAGATATTCCAAGAGGAATCTTAAGGATACCTTTGTCCTGTGCTGATTTTTTCAAATAAATCTTTTCAGTCTTGGAAAAAAACCTGTTTGAAGGCAAATCTCTTTTGCTTATGATATAATGTTTGTGTATTTTTCATTTTTTATCTTTCCTCCCATTTGGTGTCAATATCTAGATCTTACCCTTTAAATTTTCTTTAAAATTAAACAATACTGTTAGATTGTATACTAAATGAGGATTTACTGTGTGATTTATAAGAAATGAGACATTTCTTGAGAAGGTTAGTTTCTAAAAGTATTAAAGATGGTTGACTCTGCAGTGTTGTAAATATTTTCCTAGAGTTGGTAAGTCTCCATTAAAATTTGTCTGACGGGCTAGGTGTGTTTGTCTCCAAGGAATACAAGTTTAATTTTAAAAAACAGAATTAACTTGAGAATGGCTAGAGTCATTGGAATCATAATACATCTCTCTATTATTGGATATGTAATTTGAATTTTGATTTTCAATATTAGGGGAAAACATTTTATGACATTATAATTTTTATTCCAAAAAAAAGCCTTTGCTGTGTTTAAAATTTTGTGTTTTCGCCATGCTTGTTTTAAAATTGCATGTAAGGAACATATCTTTAAATTAAACTGCAAATCTGACACATTAGCCATTGATCACAGCATATTTTTTCCTCATAACTTTTCAGTGTTACTATATCATGCTTTAGCATTTCTTTTGGAAGAATAATGCACTAGTATAAAATGAACAGCATGTAAATACTACCTTTTATTTTTGCATAGTTTCTGTTTTTGCTGGAGGGCATACTTTGGAAAGAAATAAATTTGGTTAATTTAAAATCTTGCATAAACGCAGTTGGGTGTGAAGTGTAACTGAGATAACTTCTTTTGTGCCAGTTAAAATGTTCTTATGTACTATTTTTTAGATACAACAGTGTGGGTGGAATTATTTTCTAAAATTTGCACCAATACAGGCTTTTGTTTTTGGCAGTCATGGAGATTGTAAAATAATAAAGATTATTCTCATTGCTGTTTTCCATGAATATATATTAGCAGGGAGTGGGATTTGTTTTAATTTGTATCTTAATTGCAGTGTGAGGAGTTTAAACATTAGCTATAATTTTAAAGTAATATATATTGCACCTCATACCTTTCCCAACATGTGTGGTTTTTTTTTTAAATATAATTCTTAAGTAATTTTTAGCTTTGTATTTTGTTTCAAAGCAGAATTGATATTGGGGAAAACTTTATCCTTTGATGTTAATACCAAGCTATCTTTGGCCAAGGCTGTGGAATTCTATAAGATTCATTCAAGAACATTTGAAAGCCAGTGCACAAAGACGTGCAAATCTGCTGAACATTCTAGTGTCCGGCTCAGCTCTGGCTCCAAGAAAAGAGTTCTGCACAGCTTTTTCCCTGCATCAAGAAAATCCTTGTTCCAGTATTTAACCAAGTTTACCCTGGGAACAGTCAGCTTCTGGGAGACAGTCAAGTGGAGCATCTGTGAACTCCTAGCTATTCAGTTTTTAGTGTTCCCATAGAGTTAACCTATGGCTGGATCAGTCAATATTTTTCTTGTGAATTAGTATACCAGTGAATATATTTCAATGGTATTTGCTTAAAAGTGGTAGATATAAAAATAAATGTAAGTTTGTTCATATATGCTACCATAATTATTTCCGTAAAATGGTAATATGAAACAATTTTAGTATTATAATATCACAGTATTATGTTTTGTGCCATGATTTGAAACACTGGGTTTAAAGTCTGCAGGATTTAGATTTCATATACTGTTAATGTGTAATTAATATGCACAAAATAAAGGAACACTCATTTTTCTGATTGCTTTATTTCAGCAATGTATTTTCTTAGGATTTCCCTGTTTTTGTTTATTATGAAAATAAATGCATTAATTTTCTTGAGCTACAGTATTTGAAGGACTCTATGTTTACTTATATTTCATAAAGCTTAATTGGTTATTCTTCCTTGAGTTTTTGGATTTTTCTATTTAAATAAGTGCTGAGTGTTCATTGGAACAGATTAAATATTTGTTTTTTTAAACTCTACAATATCAGTAATATTAGGGAAGAAATTATTGTTTAGTTGGAATTGTGATTTAATAGAAATTATCAATAAGGACAGTAACTGAAATCTTGTTTCTCAAATACTAATTGAAACACCTTCATGTTTTAATCAGAAGCATACTTGAATATTTCAGTAACTTTGTGTTTATGTTTAAAGTCTATAATTGCTAAATGTTACTGTGAATAATCAGTAGTTAACTAATTGAAAATGAGGGTTAGGTTGATAATTACAACGTAGATTCTGAATGAGAAAAAGAACATAAATGTGTGATTGAAAGGAAATATTTTATGAAATAATGTGATCAAATGTACGCTTAAACCTTTAAAAGGTTTGAAATTTAGTGACAAATGGGACTAGTCCAAAATAAAAGGTACTAAACTTTTTTGTTTTTTTAAAAATAACGGGGAATTTCTTAGGGAGTACTTGTGGTATTTATGTTTTTTTGTGTGTGAAGAGTTTTGTTACAATAGCTAATAATATGTTAAAATACATTCCTGAAATTTGAGAGGGTAATGATGATGTAAAAAGTCACAATTTCAAGAATAAGCTAGTAAACACCCACATACCTAACTCCTAGATGTAAATGTTTTCCTGTGATTATTTCATAGACAGATATTCTTAGACGGTGGCCTTACTATTTCAAAGTAAGTTTCAAGCTTATCTCATGGTAAAGAAATAATGATTAAGTAAAATAAACAGTACTTTTATACATAACAAGAACAGTATTTTCTTTACACTATCTTTTATTGCTAAATTTAAAAAGTAATTTTAATGTGCTCACTTTACATATTGTTTTTTCCAGTTGTGTAAAATGAAGTATGCATACAGTTTCCCAATTGAATGTGGTCATACAATTTATGGAATGTCACTCTGGGGAAATAGTAAAGAATTCCATGATTTTTATAATATCTGATCTTTAAAATATGCATTTTATGTATTATATACTTTACTAGCCCTTTTTTTGTCAAAAGCACTGTCTTCTAAATGTGGGGAAAATACTTAATTTTTTATTTGTTTCTTTGATTACTTATAACAGTATTAATTGCTGACATTTGAATCTTAAAAGAGTAAATATTTAAAGGCCCATTCAGAGTGCTATGTTATTTTGGGAATATTTTTTGACCACCTGTCTTTCTCTATAAAAGCATGTTTAGATTATAAATATCTAGGGCTTCCTTTTGGTTGAAACTTCTTATTCAATTATATATATATATTTTTTAAATATATTTTTATTTATTTCAGAGAGGAAGGGGGAGAGAGAGAGAGAGAGAGATAAAAGCATCAATGATTAGAGAGAGTCATTGATCCACTGCTTCTTGCATGCTCCACACTGGGGATTGAGCCTGCAACCTTGGCCTATGCCCTGACTGGGAATTGAACCGTGATGTTCTGGTTCATAGGTCCACGCTCAGCCTCTGTGCCAAGCTGGCCGGGCATTATTCGATTATATTTTTATTCACCTGGTAGAATTAGCAGTCTCAACTTTCTTTGTTTTATGATATTTAATTTTCCTTATCAATAAGACAAGCTTATATATTCTAGGTGGAGGATACTTCATCCCTTAAAGTAATCTAGCTGAAGTTCATAATTCCCATCTTAAAAAATTTTTTTCGAGTATATTGTTTTATTGCTCAAATTACTAAATACCAGCACCTCTTTCCTCTGCAACAGATACTATATTTTGTTGACTATGTTCATTTAAAAATCTTAAGTTAACATTACTGTTTAATTTGTCTCTGAGTTAAAGCATTGAATTTTAGAAGAGATGGTATTCTGCTTATGCATGTAAATAAAATTTCAGTTCTTTTTCATAAAATACAGTCACCTAAATTTCATGTAAGGCACTTCTCTCTCAAAATTAAGACTCAAAATAGTAGGCTTAGGTAAAAAAAGAAGTGTAATTAGTTTGAATATATGACGTTTTTCTATTCAATTTTCCTTATTTTTAAAAAAGTATAAAAAAAAATAAAAAAGTATAGTTAAATGTTTTTGTATTAAGTACAAAGGTCAATAGTAATGTAAGTGGACCATATACTTATTAAATGCTCTGTATAAGTAAGTGTGTCATCTGTAGTGTTGAAGATTTTGACTTGATATTTATACTAAAATTAGTTTCTAGCTCTGAAGTTGTCAGTATAGATTCAAACTTCACATTTTTATTATACATCTCAATTTAAGGTAGAAAATATATGTATTTAAGGTAATATCAGACTCTTAAATGAATAGCCACAGTGGTTTACTATGTTTTATGTTATATCTATGACTGGATCTCTAAGACATAGTCTTCCTTGTTTTATCTTTTATGTAAATTGTCACTCAGATGGACTTTTGTAAATTTGAGATTTTTAAGTATGTTTTTGGGTTTTAAAAGAACTGTGTAAACAGTCCTTATCATGATGAGTAACATTTTCTGTGCTTAATTAGGTTTATTTTTTAAAAATTATCCATATTATCATATGTGAAAATAGAGAACATTTTATTTCATTGTATATTTTGCCAGAATAATTCCACCCAGGGCATATGCAGATTATTAGATAATGTCAATTGGTATATGTGAGACATTGGTTAGATTTACATATCTTTTTAAAAATATATATATTTCTTTATTGATTTCAAAGAGGATTGGAGAAGGAGAGAGAGATAGAAACATCAATTATGAGAGAGAATCATTGATCGCCTGCCTCCTGCACGCCCTCACTGGGGATCAAGCCCACAACCCAGGCTTGTGCCCTTGGCCAGAATTGAACCTGGGACCCTTCAGTCTGCAGGCTGACGCTCTATCCACTGAGCCAAGCCGGCCAGGGCTACATATCTTTTTTAATGTAATGAGAAAAAGTACATCTCACACGAAGTGATTCTTTTAATAGTTTCTGACCTTTTTAGTTTTGGAGGCAGTAGTGACTTCCTGAGTGATTATAATGTTAATGCTTTAATTTGGTTAGAATATTTACATGTTCTTGGACTTGGTTAGAATATTTTAAACATTAGGATCACTGAGGAGCCAACAGTTGAGCAAATTGAACATCATAATTGGAGTAATTGTGTACAAAGTGATACTTTCTCAGCCATATAGAGTTTTTTGGAGAGCCATGCCACTCAGAACGCCACTTCATGCATTTATGGATTGTACTAGCATTTACCAAGGTGTCCTATTGTGTGAATGGATCCTTTCCTAGAGGTGATATAAAAGCAGTGGGAGAACAAAATCCCTGTTCTCTAACTTGTTTGTTCTCTCAGAATTCTCTGGAGGGCTCATTACAAAATAGACTTCTGGGCTCTACCCAGGAGTTTCTCATTCAGCAGGTCCCAAAGGGGGCTAAATAATGTACATTTTTAACAAGTTCCCAGGTGATACTGATATTAGGTTTAGGGACATTACTTTGAGAACCTCTGTTCTGGTGTTACTCAAAATAGGCAATGTTTTTGTTGGTTGATTTTTGTTGTTGCATAATGACTATCCTGATATATTGTCTGTCGTGGACAAAATGGAGCCACATGCTAATCTGAGAAGTTCAGGGAATGCTTGCATAACGGCCTTGCAAACTCAGAGACCTAAAGAAAGCATGTCAAACTCAAAGGCTAACACGGGCCAAATAAGGTTTAAGTTTATCTAGGCTGAAAAATAAGCAAAAGCTTCAATTTTCATAGAAACCTAGGTTTATTTCGATAGAGACATGTTGAATACAAAGGACTTAAATGAGTAATCATTAAAATAATAGAACATTTTAATAAAAACTAATATTTTTTCTTATACACTAACTTATCGGACACTGAACAACTGCACAAAATAATAAGCGTAATACAAATAAACCTATTTTTCTTGTTTTCCGAAAGCGAAATATTTCCTGTTGCAAAGACCAAACAAGTCAGTCCAAGACTAATGACGTGGCAATTGGCTGCTAAAAGATTCACTGCTGATATTAGTGGAGAGAAATGGTGCACCTGCACATAAGGCGTGTAAGGGAAATGAATGCAAACAATTACAGTAATCAGTCATTAGCGAACATTGTAGTTTGTTATTAATAATGTATAACAGGATATTGTAAAAATTAAGTTACAAAATTTTTATTAAAACGTTTCTTACATACCGTTATATTGGTTGGGCCGCAAAAATACTCGTGGGCTGCATGCGGCCTGTGGGCTGTGAGTTTGACATGCTTGACCTAAGGTAACCACAAAAGATGGTCTGAATTTAAAACTTTTAAACTAAAAGCAGTTTATGGCAGGTTGTCATGTCCTAGGCAAAATCTTCCCAGACAAAGGTCTATCTTGACCTTAACAAAACCTGTCAATTGTTTTGCATCCAGGATAACATTCCTTTGGAATGTCAAGGTAACTCCCCCTTTTCCAGACTCCTCAGGATACAACCAGTTCACCAGGCCAGAGAACAGAAATCCTCTCATTGTTATTGTTAATTGTTGACTATTAACTATCCTGTACCTATCTGTGTAAAAGATGTGTCTATCATTTTACCTTTCATCCAATCCCCTGCTTTTTTTCTCCCACCTCCCCAATCTATCATCAGTGGATTTCATGTATTGCACTTGCATCTTCTCTTTATTGTCATGTATAAAATAAGGTGCAAAACTGCCATTCTCTGGAGCATTACCCTAATCTGTTGAGATTTAGCTTCCTGGCAATTGTCGACAGAATCTCAAATAACTCGAAAAAATTCTCTAGGTTTGAATGTTCTTCCTTTGACATTGTCTAGGATTCCTGGCAAATCATAGACAGCCCCCCCCCCCCCCCCCCACCCCAACTCTTCCAGCTACTGCCACCTAACAAGTATTGCACAAACTCCATGATTTTTGACTAGATAGTATCATTGCCTTTGCGGAAATAGGATTTTCTTGTGTTCACAAGCCTAGATAATTCAAGTCAGGAGGTAATAAAAAAGTGCATTTTGAAAATTTTATAAAGGGTTTATAACTTACCATCCTGGAAAATATGATACCACTTTGATAGATTAAATGATGGCCTGACCCATTTTATCTTTGTTAATCACTTTAGAAAGGAATGCCTTCTGAGGAGTTCAATAAATGGGAATTAAGTGTGTTTTATGGTAAAAAGTTACAGGCTGCTTGTCAGACCTTATAAGGATTGTATTACATACAGATGTGAGTCAATGTCTGTTTTAAATTATGCAATATATTAAAGTACTTAGCTGCTATATTGAAAGTAGTTTCTTCCAAATTTTTTTTATATTATAGTTTTTAAGAAAGTCACCTGGTTTACAGCCTGCTAAATTATCTCAGTAGGTATTTTCTAGAACATTGTGGTAGATGTTTCTAAGAATATCTCTACATAAGAAGAAAGTATAGATACTTATTTCTAACTAGAGGCCTGGTGCACAAGATTTGTGGACTGGACTGGGGAGGGGGGCAAGGAGTCCCTCAGCTTGTCCTGCGCCCTCTCATAGTCTGGGACCCCTCAGGGGATGTCTGCCTGTCGGCTTAGGCACGGTCATGCCTCTCACAGTCTGGGGCTCTTGTAGTCCAGGACCCCTTGCTCCTTACCATCCGCCTGCAACAGAGGTGGGAGAGGCTCCTGCCACTCCTGCTGTGCTCACCAGCTGTGAGCCCGGCTTCTGGCTGAGCGTTGCTCCCCCTGTGGGGGCTAACTGAACAACAGGGAGCAGTTCCTGCATTGAGCATCTGCCCCCTTGTGGTCAGTGCGCATCATAGCAACTGGTCATTCTGCCGTTCAGTCGATTTGCATATTAGCCTTTTATTATATAGGATTTTAATCCAGATGTCATCTGTGTGACTATCCTGCTTCCCAAAGCCTACCATAGCTTAGTGTGCTTTCAATTTCCCAGAAAGTTCACTTGTCCAAGCTTTTTGTATTTTTTTTGTGTGAGGTAGAAATGTGTTTGTCTTCGGGAGGGTATATCTGTGATCAAGGAAGTCCTTTTATCAATCCTTTTATCTTTTAACTTTGCACCAACTCACCTCTCCCTCATTTTTTAAATTAAGGAATCAATATTCCTTGCTGCTTCTAGCCCAGGACTTTGAGTTGGCTTTACCCTAAGGGGCTTCTTAACCTATTTTCCAACTGAGCAATTCTCATGAAGGCTAATCAGAATAAAGAAGTTTTATCTACTAAAAAAATTTATGAGGCTAGGTTCTTGGTAGATTTATTTTTCTGTTCAATTATTCCAATCAAGAAATTATTTTAACACATTGTTTGCGGGTAGTTTCTATCGTGCGCTAACAGGTGGTGCAGGCCATTTTTGCTAATTTTTTGCGCAAATGGCAACGTTCAGTAAAATTACGATAACTTTAGTTTTACATATTTTTTTTCAATGAAACTTTTTGTGATTTACTATAAAATGTATACTGAATTACTTTTCTTAAATTTTAAACAGACAAATACTGGAATTGTGTGAAGGGATGACTCTACGCAGTTGAATAGATTACCGTTATACCTGGAAGTACATACATAATTCACCATTGTATGTGTTAGAGACCCACATTTTGTCCTTTGGAATTCGTATATCTGCATGTTAGCATCCCTTTAGAGCAATAAAAAAGTATAAAAAATAAACATATTTATACGTTACCTGCATTCTACCGCTAGTCTATAAAAAACATATTAATACGTGTCCCGCGCTCTACTACCAGTCAACGTAAAATGTATAAATACGCTTCCCGCATACAATGTGTTAACTCCTATTACTACAATGAGTTTGTTATATCTCTACAGAAGTTAGTGCTTAACTTTATTTTTAGGCACATGAATGCAGAAAAATATGAGTTTTGAGTTTCTCATTTAGACTGGTTTCCCTATACTCTTTGCTTTTCCTCCTCCCATACATTTTTATGTGATAATAGCCCGACTTTTATCCTACTGGACATTAAAATTTTAAATTTATATGTGAACTATTGCCACTATTTAGATTTATGCACGATGATTAGGAAAATTTAAAAAGACCTTTTTTTTTGTTTCTTATCTGTATATATATACCTGGAGCCATTAATTCTTTTAAGATATTAGTAAGAGGAAGATCAGAACTTTTTGGAAAATTATATACCCCAAATTTGGGGATGGGTGAGAAGTATAATATAAAAAATACGTATTCAGATGCTTCTGCCTTGAAATAAATATAATGTGCTTTTATTTTAGGAAGACTAAGTTTAATCTACATCCTAGTATTTTTGCTACAAGTGTTAGAGGTAAGGTAAAATTAAAGTATAGTGTGTCATATTATGATCTTTTAGACCTATGAAGTATTCCATAGGTTGATTAAAAATACAGATCTCAATCTGGATTTTTTCCCAATTGATCAATATGGAAGAAAGCTATTTGTCACAATCAGTTTCTAATCATGCTTTTTTTTTTTTTAATCCTCACTGGAGGATATTTTTTCCCATTGATTTTTAGAAAATGGAAGGGAGAAGGAAGGAGAGAGAGAGAGGGAATAAAAAGAAGAGAGGAAAGGAGAGAAGAGAGAGAGAGGAGAGGGAAACATGAATGTGCAAGTGACACTAGCGGCGGGGAAGGAACCCAAAACCCTGGGAGACCCTTATGTGTGTGGGCTAATGCTCTAACCACTGAACTGCTGGTCAAGGCTAGTCTTTTTAATAGTTCATATAAGAATCATGTATATCAAATACAGGGGTGGGCAAAAGTAGTTTTAGCAACATTTGAAGTGCTCAATACTGGTTTTCTACAATCGCTATATAGACAATTTCTTGCAGTCTGGACACTTGGGATACAGCTATGCATATAGTAGACCAACCCTCAGCTCCCTGTGGCACATGTGTTCTAGATCTACAGGGACAAAGAGCGACAAACAGTTGAAATAACTTAATGTCAAAAGGGTAGAGAAAAGGACCAGCTATTTTAGATAAGGGGATTAGAAATTGTCTTTCTCAGGAGATAAATGGGCAGCATTCTCTGTTTACTTTAGTCTGCTGGCAGAACAAAGCTGTGGTGATATAAGTGGATGCGGTAAGTGCACTGTGGGAGCATTGTTATCCCGTGTGGTGGCCATGTATGGCTATTGAATCTTAGGAATAGGACCAGTGCAACTGTAACTAAATTAAATTCAGCTATCAAATGTAAGCATACTTGGAATGATGTGGGTGTGTGCATCTAAAGTTAATGAACTCTACAAGCATCGAAGAAATTTTATCACTTGAATTAGAGGTGTAAAATATACACAATTGCAAATGTTTTGGTATGAAGAAATGAATGTGAAATATCTTTTAATTTTAACATGGTTACAAATTGAAGCAATACTTTGACTATATTGGTTAAATAAAATATGTATACTTAATAGAATATATATACTAATTTTATATGTTGCTTTTTATCCCCTTTAACTTAGCTTCTAAGAAATTTAAAATTTCTTTTTTTTGGTCTATCTTCTATTAAAAAATAATATCTTGAAACAATTATTAAAAATGTATATAGAGAGAACCCAGTTACATTTTTCTCACCATTATAAAAATAACTTTATTTTCTTTAATTCATTGGAATATGCTAAGAATTTATCAGATTACAAAGAGGTACAAAACATCTTATTTAACTTGTTTCTCAGGCAATGTGTAATTATGGCCAATGTCTTTCTGGTGAAAAAAACTGTATTAAGTGTAACTTTACTGTCATGTACTAAATGTCTGGTCTTGGGATATTTACTAAATCCCTTAAACCTTGATTTCCTCATCAGTAAAATTCAGGGTTGAAGAAGGATAAAAGGAGACAAAGCAAAAGAAAAGAAAGTAAAGAAAACATCTATATCCAATTAAGTTAATTTGCTTCTTATAATTATATTAAATATTGTAATGATACTGTCACTTCTGTTTCCTTCCTTTTTAGTTGTTTGCAATAATGTCTTATAACTTTCATTCTTAATTTAGCAAACTGACCAATGAAAACATCTTTTGGTAATAGTTAGTCTTAGGACATTTTGTTCTTGGTGTTGCTTAGCGATTATCAACCTTTTTCATTTCATGGCACACATAAACTAATTACTAAAATTCTGCAGCACACCAAAAAATATATACTTTGCCAATCTGACAAAAAATAGGTATAATTTTGATTCATCCACACAAGATGGCTATTGTTGTGTTTGCTGTTGCCATTTTTTTTATTTGACAATCTAAGGAAAAAGAGGTGAGTGCCCCTTACCTAATAGTCAGGCATTACACGTTTTAAACATTCTTGTGGCACACCAGTTGAAAATCATTGATCTAGCTTAAAAGAGCAAATAGATTCTCAACCTTCCTAATGCTGCGACCTAATACAGTTCCTCATGTTGTGGTGACCCCCAACCATAAAATTATTTTTGTTGCTACTTCATAACTAATTTTGCTACTGTTATGAATCGTAATGTAAATATCTGATATGCTGTACGTGTTTTCTGGTGGTCGCAACCCACAGGTTGAGAACCGCTGAAATAGAAAATGCAAATAGAAAATAAAGATAACTGTAAACATTTGATGGCTGCCATATAGCCACTAGGGGGAGCCTAAACTCCACAGGACCAAGGTGACTATTTTGAACAAAGGTTAATCCTTCATATAAGAAGTTATTGATTCATCATTAGATTTGTGCTAATTATTTTTTTGCTACACTGAGGATGGATCTGTCCCAATCCATTCGTGTAATCTTACCCAAATCTGCTAGAGTTGTGTTGTAGTTTGGCCATAAATATACCTTCTTTAAAAATTATATATTAATGCATTCAAGTCTAAGGTAATATTCTTAGCAAATCTTAGAATAGTTAATAGGTAAAATTTCTTATGTTTGCACTTTTCTTTGGGTTAGTGCTGGTTTAAAATAACAATTTTTTATCTTTTCTTTACAAAATTGTAATCCCAGAATCTCATTACGTGGTCTGTAGTAATATAATTCATTTATTTTTAATCTATATCTATTTTAAAAATATATCTATATGTTTTTTATTTCAGAGAGGACTGGAGAGGGGGAGAGAGAGAAACATCAGTGATGAGAGAGAATCATTGATCAGCTTGCCTCCTGCACGCCCCACCCTGGGGATTGAGCTCACAATCTGGGCATGTGCCCTGACCCGGAATTGAACTGTGACTCCTGGTTCATAAGTTGATGCTCAGTTATTGAGCCATGTTGGCCGGGCTATTTTTATCATTTTAAATAAATAATTTGAGGTTGAACTTTAAAGTTTGTTAAGTACATACCATTAGGTGTCAGGATGAGACCAGTTTACTTGGTGATTGTGCAGAAGTGCAAGAGAGTTATTGGAACATCCAGTTCTCAGGAGATAAATTGCTCATATTAAGCTTACATTTTCTTTCACTTTTATTACTTTTCCTTTGTGTTTATATCTACTTAGTACTGTCTTCATAAAATATTTAAGCAAATATGGTAAGTCCTGAAACATTTTTGTCATCAAGATTCTCTTAAAACCTTTGTTTAAAGTTTCCATATTTATTTATTTGTTTACTTCATTCCAGGATGTCGGCTCTAAGAGAGTAGGGATCTTATTTATCATTGAGTGATTTATCCTCATTTTTTAGCAAGTCTTTATTAAACGTTTGTTCAGTGAATGAATGACACCAACTGTAGGACAGATGATGTTTACTAATGAGAAGACAAAAATAAACAAAA
Organism: Myotis daubentonii; assembly: GCF_963259705.1. Classification (NCBI taxonomy): domain Eukaryota; kingdom Metazoa; phylum Chordata; class Mammalia; order Chiroptera; family Vespertilionidae; genus Myotis; species Myotis daubentonii. Next base: position 107,552,243 of record NC_081841.1, read on the forward strand.
TGTGTTCCCTACACTCTTGGGATTTGGAGTTTATTGGGTATCTGTAGAGCTGTAAGCAAACTGACCATTTTGTTGTAATGAAGGGGATTGCAAATGCTCTGAAAACATAGACACAAATATACACCTATGTTGGGAAGACTTCACTTAGATAACTTTTGAGCATATCTTAAAGGTGAGTATGTACTTGCCAGTTACTGACTTAAAAATTTTTTTTTTTTTTTTTTTTGAGGGAGAAGGTAGGGAGGGTGTGGTTAAGGGCTAATAAGAACGTGTTGGGGAGAAGACAAAAAGTTTAGATAAACTGTGATTGATCTAAGTTAAGGAGTTTTGCTCTTTATATTTTAGGTAACTAGGAGTCAGGTCAGTTATTTTAAATACAAGAGTAACTGGAGGAAATGGAAAGCAGAAGGACCAGATAGAACATTGATCCACTGCCCCACCCCCAATGTGATATTTGAAAGAACCTTTAGTGTCAGGTTTGCTCAAATTCCAGACAGGAGTAATTCAGAAGTAAAATGAATTTAACATTCTTGTTGGTGTGTAGATGGGGGAGAGGGAAATGCAGTGGTCTGGGAGTTTCTGGTTTGAATGGTGGAGTGATGGTGATACCACTAACAGACATGAAAGGTAAGTGTATTCAAGATTGTGGCTGGGGTGTGGGTGACTGCCTGAGGGTGAGGAAAATGGATTTTGGAATCTGTTGGATTTTATATATTTTGGTTTGGAATACCTATGGTTGTTGGGATTTTAAAAACTACACAACCTGTTTACCTGGTAAAAGTGTTCTCTCAGGGCACTACCATGTATTGCTGAAGGTGACTGGTGCCCTGACTGGTCCTGCTTTTACTTCTGCTCTTGCAGTTTATTCTCCGAGTAATATCTGCTGCTTCCTTTAGAAATGTCAATTAGATCATCATTCCTGTCCTTCAGATGCAGCCACTTTCTGTCTGTATCAAAATCCACCTACATCATAGGGCACAGGGCTTTATTTGATCTGCTCTCAGTGGAACTTTCCAGCCTCATACACCTTTCATTCCTTGCTTCCTAAATACTCAGGTGCTTCCTCTGTCTCCCCAGGTATTTTGGTAGGTTTCCAAAGAAAGAGCTCCCTAGTAGAAGGACACATCATCTCTTCTCATTGTTGTCACTTTGTCAGTAGGTGATATTTACTTTTTGTGCCCGCATTTTATTAATCTTTTATTAATGTTCTCAGTATCATAGCACAATGTTTGGCATGCAGTATTTGTTGACCCAGTCTGAGGGAAAATCCAGGAGAAAAATACAGAGTAATGGCACAGATTTATAGTTTTCACTACCAGTTGGAAGTGTGTGGATAAGAATTGCAGATGGCTTATTTAGTCAATAGTTATCGAGCATTTTTATCTCAACTCTTTAGAATTGCTCCCCATCTTTGAGCTTGTACTCTGGTGGGTGGCAGTAGAAATTACGGGAAGCAATAACGAATTCTCAGACAACTGGATGTTTGTGACAGAGCAAGAAGAGTCAGCAGAGAATATGAGTCCAGTTTTTAGTAAAATTGGGATGTGTACTCCTACATAAGTATAAATGGAGATATGTCTAAAAAGAAAGTACCAAGAGAAGTGGAGAGAGTGAATATGTAAAGGGACTAATTTGGGATGATGGATGGAAGTCCAGATCTCTTTATCTGAGGCTAGAGAGGGGATAGGTAGAAGACAAGTTCTTATCAATTGGAACAATAATCTCAGGGTTTGTTTAAATTTTTAAACTTGAAAATCACAGTATATCTTTTGTGTATTGGCTATACCCGTGGTTGGCAAACTGCGGCTCGCGAGCCATATGTGGCTCTTTGGCCCCTTGAGTGTGGCTCTTCCTAAGCCTTAGGAGTACCCTAATTAAGTTAATAACAATGTACCTACCTATATAGTTTAAGTTTAAAAAGTTTGGCTCTCAAAAGAAATTTCAATCATTGTACTGTTGATATTTGGCTCTGTTGACTAATGAGTTTATTTGCCAACCACTGGGCTATACTGATATAATGCTTGGTGTTGGTGGAACACCAAGCAAGGAGAAGAACAGAGGAACTGTAGTAAGTTTAAATGCTTGCCTCAAATGTCCAAATTTTACTCAGTTCTCTTTAGGAAAGTAATTTTTTTCTAATTGAGTGTAAAATGAAGACTGCTGGTTTTAAAAGTTTACATATTTATTTTCCTCTTTTATCTTACATGGCTGTACATTGAAGAGACAATTAGAAGCAGCAAAAGTGTGGGATAGGTTAGCAGTTAAGAGCAACTCATCAGGAAATGTTCAAAACTGTCTCTTATTAAAATGCAGCAATTTCTCATTGATATGGCTATCCATATATACTTCTATGTGATCATCATATGCACTTCTATAGACATTGAAGGTCTATTGATGGTAACCCACCTAGTAATTGAACTTTAAAATGACAAAGTGGTTAAGGTATCAAAGAAATAATTCAGTAGACCTTGTATGTTGTTATAAAGGGTACACCTAATCCTCTCAGAGGCTTTGGTAAATAAGTTGAGTATTGCACCAAAATACACTGAAAAATCATTTTGCACAAATATTGGGAGGATGAAAAGCATGTAATGCTTAGTTTAAGAAACATTTCTCTGTTTTTTTTGTGTGTGTTAATAGTTCCAATTTGAGAGTGGATAATTCTGATATTCTAATGGGTTCTTAAATGTGACTATTCCCTTCCACCTTTCCTGTTTTTTCTTGCTGCTTTTATTATGGTCTTTAAGTTTAAATTTTTCACTGTTCAATCGGATGGATTGTAGAGATTTTTAAAATTACCTATAAAATAAGCATTGTTAGTTTCTCAGGATTCCCTTTAAAATGATTCGAAATTTTTCTAAGAGGACATATTAAATTAAGATTTTCTTAGTGATAGGGTAGACATTACTGAAGTTCCTGTGTTTTAGTTTTTCTTTTATTATGTACTAGAGGCCTGGTGCATGAAATCATGCACCAGTGGGGTCCCTCAGCCTGGCCTGTGGGTTTGGGCCAAAACCGGCTCTCTGACATCCCCCAAGGGGTCCCAGATTGTGAGAGGGCACAGGCCAGGCCGAGGGACCTCAGTGGTGCATGGTCGGTGCCAGGGAGAGACTCGGGAGGTTGGTCAGCTGGGGAGGGACCGTGGGAGGGCTCCAGGGCGTGTCCGGCCCACCTCGCTCAGTCCCAATCTGCCGGAGCCCAGCAGCAAGCTAACCTACCAGTCAGAGCATCTGCCCCCTGGTGGTCAGTGCAGACAAGAGCGACTGGTTGAACAGTTGACTCTCTGCCCTCTGGTGGTCAGTGCACATCATAGTGAGCAGTTTAGCGGCCTTAGCATATCATTAACATATTACACTTTTGACTGAATGGACCACTGGACACTTAGCATATTAGTCTTTTAATATATACGATATTTAGTATGTTTGCATAAGTATCCTGAGCTATATATGTTAGAGTGAATGCAAATGAATATGAGCAGGTCAGGAAGAATGGGAGTGCCACCACGTTTTGGCTAATAACTTGTTACAGTGGTATCTAACTTCTTTTGGAGGACAAATGAAATCAAGTTTGCCAAAGTTCTAATATAACTTGTTTCTATATAGCTAATATATAGTACATGAAATACAAATATATTTTAATACATTCATTTACTCAAGTCATGCTGAAATTTCTATCTTTATACTCAATAGGGTGGAAAGAGGATTGTTTTTTCTTTTTTAACTAGAGGCCTGGTGCACAAAATTTGTGCACTGAGGTGGGGGGCATCCCCCTCAGCTGGCCTGCGCCCTATCACAGTCCAGGGGCCCTTGGGGGTTGTCCAACTGACGGCTTAGGCCCACTCCCTGTCTCCACCACTGTCGCTGTGCTTGCCAGCCATGAGTCCGGCTTCTGGCTGAGCAGCGGTCCCCCTGTGGGAGTGCACTGACTGCTAGGGGCCAGCTCCTGTGTTGATTGTTTGCCCCCTGGTTGTCGGTGCATGTCATAACTGGTCATTCTGCCGTCGGGCCGAAACCAGCTCTCTGACATCCCCCGATGGGTCCCAGATTGTGAGAGGGCACAGACCAGGCTGAGGGACCCCAACGGTGCACAATCGGGGCCAGGGAGGGACGTGGGAGGTTGGCCAGCCTGGGAGGGACCGCGGGAGGGCTCCAGGGCATGTCCGGCCTATTTTGCTCAGTCTCAATCATCGGACCCCAGCAGCAAGCTAACCTAGTGGTCGGAGTATCTGCCCCCTGGTGGTCAGTGCACATCATAGTGAGCAATTGAGTAGCCTTATATCATTAGCATATTATGCTTTGATTGGTTGAATGGCCAACTGGACGACCTGACACTTAGCATATTAGGCTTTTATTACATAGGCTATTCCCCCAATGGATACTTTTCTATTGATTTTTTTAGGGAGAGTGGAAGGATTGGTTTATAAGACCATTAATTAGATGGTTGAACCCATTTGTGCAAGTTTGTCATAAAATTTTTTTTAAAATCTTTATTCAGATTATTACAGTTGTAATAACAAACACCTTATGGGGTGTTTTTTTCTCCCCCATAACTCCCCTCCATCCGGTTCCCACCCCACCCCACCACATGCCCTTTCCCCCACTATCCTCATCCATAGGTGTCCGATTTTTGTCCAATCTCTTCCCGCATCCCCCACACTCGCTTCCCCCCAAGAATTGTCAGTCTACTCCCTTTTTATGCCCCTGATACTATTATATTCCCCAGTTTATTCTGTTCATCAGGTTTTTTATTCACTTGATTTTTAGATTCACTTGTTGATATGTATTTGTTGTCACTTTGTTGTTCATAATTTTTCATCTTTACCTTTTTCTTCTTTCTCTTCTTAAAGAATACCCTTCAGCATTTCATATTATACTGGTTTGCTGGTGATGAACTCCTTTAGCTTTTTCTTGTCTGTGAAGCTCTTTTTCTAACCTTCAATTCAAATTATAGCTTTGCTGGGTAGAGTAATCTTGATTGTAGGTTCTTGCTATTCATCACTTTGAATATTTCTTGCCACTCCCTTCTGGCTTTGATAGTTTCTGTTGAGAAATCTGCTGACAGTCATATGGGTACTCATAGACTTGAAGGTAACTAACTGTTTTTCTCTTGCTGCTTTTAAGATTCTCTCTTTGTCTTTTGCCCTTGGCATTTTAATTATGATGTGTCTTGGTGTGGTCCTCTTTGGATTCCTTTTGTTTGGGGTTCTCTGCACTTCCTGGACTTGTAAGTCTATTTCTTTCACCAGGTAGGGGAAGTTTTCTGTCATTATTTCTTCAAATAGGTTTTCAATATATTGCTCTCTCTTCTTCTGGCTCCCCCGTAATTTGGATGTTGGTTTGCTTGAGTTGTCCCAGAGACTCCTTACACTATCTTCATATTTTTGGATTCTTTTTTCTTTTTGCTTTTCTGGTTGGGTGTTTTTTGCTTCTTCGTATTTCAAATCTTTGCCTTGATTCTTGGGATCCTGTAGTCTGCTGTTGGATCTCTGTATATTATTCTTTATTTCAGTCAGTGTATGCTTAATTTCTAATTGGTCCTTTTTCATATCCTTGAGGGTGTCACTGAATTTCTCGGAGGTTTCTAGAAGATTCTTGAGTAACCTTATAATCGTGGTTTTGAACTCTATATCCAGTAGTTTGCTTTCCTCCTTTTCTTTTGTTTGTGACATGTTTTTTGTGTCTGCATTTTGGCTGCTTCCCTGTGTTGATAGAGTGGCTTTGTGTGTTAGGTGTCCTATAGGGCCCAGTGGCTCAGCCTCCCTAATTACCTGAGGTGGACACTCTTGGTGCACCCCTTTGTGGGCTGTGTGCACAGTCTTGTTGTAGTTAAGCCTTGATTGCTATTGGTATCACTGGGAGAAATTGACCACCAGGCCAATTGGCTGTGAGGACCAGCTGTGTTTACAAAGGAAGAACTGCTGTACTGGAGACACCCTTATGGGGCAGGACTTGCTTCAGTGGGGCTTTGGTGTTCACTGAGTCTGCCCCTTGAGTGTGTCACTTATGGATGTGAAGAGTTTTAATCTTTTATGGTCTCATTCTGACCCCTGGGTACACTGCCTCTTGGGTCTTCAAGGAGGTGCAAAGTCAGCCACTGCCTGAGGCCACCCAGAAGGAGCTACAGAGAGATCTGCAGATTCCTCTTTGGGGTTTAAAGGTGCCCAGATGAGGCCCAGCTGTGTAGCAATGTAGGCTGCTGTCAAGCCTCATGCCTTCTTTTGGAAGATCTGGGGTTCTCTGACCCAGGTGTAGTTTGTTAGGTTTTAAGCAGTGAGAGCACAGGCCATTCATATGCAAAAGCTGCTGAGCACACCTTTGGTGGGGTTGTAAATTGGTTTGGGCGGGGTCTCTGGGAATCACCAGCAAGGAGCAAACAGTAGTGGCTGCCAGTCAGCCCTGCATGGGAGAGGTTCCTGCGTTTCCGCGTTCTGCCCCTTGTGGGGGAACAATGATCACTGCAACACCTTTGAGATAAAGCTGCCCTCGTGTTCCTGCCTGATGCCAGACAGTCCAGTTTCTCCCTGTACACGTCTGGGTCCCCAGAGTTCAGAGCAATCGGGAGCTTGTATCTCCCTCCGGATTGTAAAAGAGAACAGCGCACCCAGTTGCCAGCCCGATTCGCGCGCCTCCGTACCTCCGCACTTCCACACCTCCGTACCTCCTACCAGTCTCAAATGCGCTTTTCTCTTTCCTTCTTGTTGTAGATCTTCCACTCAGCCAGCCTTCCCATGGTTCTGGATGATACCCATTTTGTCGTTTAATTGTAGTTTTGATGTGGTTGTGTGTAGCAGCAAGTACAGGTGTGTACCTATGCCGCCATCTTGGTTCCTCCTGTCATAAAATTTTTTACCCAGCATCAGTACCTCTACCACTTCCTTAACTTTCCTTGCTCTTCATCATCCTGTCTTTATTTAGCTCCTCTCTGCATCACTCACTTCCCTCTGGAGGCCTGCCTTTCTCTGCTCTAATCTGAGCTGTTGCTGTGTAGAATAACAGCAGCAAAAACAAATCCCTTAGGATTCCATTGCTCTTATAGGCTCCATGTGCTCTTGTCTGGATTATCTTTAAAGACTTGGGTTCATTTTGACAGTTAACTATAATTCTTTCCTGTTTATCCTTTAATAGTTATTTTACATAGTACATAAGTATGCACACATACAGTAGCAAGGGTACCAGTACTACAATGAGTTCTGCTTTAAAAACTTTTATTACATTGTTAAAGGTAACTAAGGTGTTAAAGTGTTAATGCACATGGTTTCCTGCTGTCATGACACTTGGCTATATTCTAACACTGTATTTGGTCAATAAAAAAGTTTAAAAACAAAATGTAAAGGGCACATGATTTAATTGTAAAGGATTATAGCATTGTCATATTTGGAAATAGTGTAGGTTAGTGTACACCAGAAGTTGTCATCAGTTATAAATGACTAGTTCTATAGTACGTATGGGTGACCTGGAATATGAGCCCCATTCAGTAAGTATTTTCTTCATTTACAACTAAGGCAGCCAATATGAGTTGGGTACAAGTTGCTTTTCTTCTTGAGCAATTCCACACTCAGAGATAGAGGTGAGAATACAACACAGCAGTTACAATCGAATGCAGCAAAAGCCCAAAGGGAAAACCAAAGGATACACCTTTTAATAATTTATCTTGCACCACATTTGCATGGATTGGGAAGCGAACAGAAAGGAAGGGAAAATTCAAGAAAGTACAGGGAACACAGAAGGAATCTTGGATTCCTGTTACAAAGAATGCACGTTGTGTGGTTGGCTTATTAGAGCAGCATGCAATTGGCTATCTAGTACCCATGACCCATTTGAAAAAAATCATTGGCTCTGTGTACAGATCAGTAGCAGTGCCTGGTAACCTTGGTGACTTGACAAATGAAACCTGTTGTCCAAAATTGAGTGTTATAAGGAGTTCAGAGAAAAGTGGGTATAAGATAAACCAATTGGGGAGAATTTGCATAGCATGTGTAAAAATGTTCTTGTGTGGGGAGAGTTAGAAGGCTCTTTAGAACAATAGGGATGAGTACCTTAATGTGCAAATCAACTTTAAGATGTTTCTTTTTTTGTAAAATGTTTTTATTGATTTCTAGAGAGGAAGGGAAAGAGATGAAGAGGTAGAAACACCGATGAGAGAGAAACATCATCAGTTGGTTGCCTCCTGCATATCCTACTGGGAATCAACCCCACAACTTGGGCATGTGCCAGTAACTTCTATATTCATGGGTTAATGTTCAACCTCTGAGCCACAATGGCTGGTAGAGTTATAACTTGTTTTGGAGCCATCATGAATGACGGCTGGAGACTGATAAATGTGCATGAAGCTGTATTTTCCTGAAATGAGACTGGAAAAAGGGATCAGATCTTTTTCCATGATAAGCTACCAGGAATTTTTTTTGAAGGAGAGCAATACATTTGCGGGAAGGATGCATTTATAATAAGCCAGAACATAGAATGGGAAGCAGTTGATATGTGGTGATAGGATTGGAGAGGAAAAGTAGAAATCAAAATATGTTGATCATGAAAATGTTAGGACATGGTGGTTAGTTGGATGTGGGAGGGTTATGTGGAGGGAATAAGGCAGGGATGATTGGTGTTAAGGAAATGGCAGGTACTTTTGGTTCCACTACCTTTTAGGAATAATTAGGGCAGCAAGATCAGGATAAAAGGCATTAATCAGGCCCTTGAGCACAGAAAGTGGTGCTTAGGAAAAGGTCTTGGCTCAAGAATTTGGAATGTCATCAACAAAGGAAGCAATAATTTATAAATGAAAGTATGACACATAAGTAGTTCACCAATGCAAAATTTATATAGGTTAGGGGGCTGAGATGTCCCCTAAACATCTAAAGACAAGGCTGTTTATGTAGATCTTGAAGGACTGGTTAATGGACTCAGTCTCATACTGGAATACAACTAAGCCTTTAATGCTATGTAGAGCACTGCGGTCACGTTCATTGGTTACGGAAGCAAGCATTTTAAACAGTGGCATTTATTGGAGGTTATTTTATTCATATTTGGTCAAAGAGAGCATGAGGAAATGTGGATAACGGAGATGGACTTACCGCTATTCTTATTTCTTAAACTTAAAATTACCTAAATAGGTCCTATTTTATAGCCATCATTCAAATCCTTGAGATATAGAAATAATCTTTATCACAGCATTGGACATTAACTAGATTTCAAGTACTTTTGATGCATAAACTAAATATAGTTTTGAATTCTTTGAATAATATGTATCTGGTACACAAACATAGAAATACAAATTGGTACGTAATGAAAGTAAATTTCTCCATGTGTTCAACAGTTACCCACACAGCTTCTCTATCCTGGGCTAACCTTTGTAATTTCTTAAAAGTTTTTAAGATGCTGCCTATTCTAACCATGGACAATGAAAGCTTAACTTTGTTGCATTTCCCAACCAAATGTATAAAGTAAATAAGGTCAGATATTGATTAAAAACAGGTTGTTTCAGGTAATAGTAAAAATTAGGTATAGAAATTATATGATTTTAGTAAATAAACATTAATATCTCAGAAAGTTACGTTTGGTATACACACACAAGGCTGGCTGGCCAGGGCCTTCCTTCATTCCGCGCCGCCCCCTGGTGGTCAGCGCACATCATAGCAAGTGATCGAACTCCCGAGGGACGCTTTGCATATTAGCCTTTTATATATTAGTATATGGATACATATAAATTGTGTGTGTGTGTGTGTGTGTGTATGTATGTATGTATGTGTATATCTACATATATAAAAAAGGCTAAGTGTCTGCCCCAACTGGTAGCTATGATGCGCACTGACCACCAGTGGGCAGACGCTCAATGTAGGAGCTGCCATGATGCACACTGGCCATTTAAAAATAAATGGCACCACAAACCTGGCACCAACAAACCAACACTCGGCTTCCCCCAAGTGGGACACATGCCCCACCACCACCCCGGAGTGACACCCACCAAATCAAAGCCAATGCTGCCGAGATCCCATGGCACAAAATGCGGCTCACAGCCCACCCAGCGGTCGCTATGGGCAACGGGTAATGACGTCACGTAGCAACACCTGGCTTCCTCTCCCTAGCGACTAGCCTCCTTGGAGTTTCTTCTGCCCAGGAATATGACTTGCTTTATAGCCAGGTGCAAACATTTCACAGTTTAACCAAATGTTTTTGAAGCATTTTCACGTGCCTCATCTCTTTTGATCCTCACAGAAGTCCTGGAATAGGTAGGTAGGAGACTCAGTAGAATCCTATTTTATTTTCATCGGCCGGAAAACGGAGATTTAGAAGTCTTAGAAACTTGACCCGACTGAAAAGAAGCAAGAAATGGTGGACCTTGAAAATGACTTCAGGTTTCCTCACTGCGCAGAACATAGTCAAACACTGCTGCAGTTAAATATTTCACCCTTTTTTCTCCCTGCATGATCTGCAATAATGTGCTTCGTGTTGATATTTACTGCTGTGTTGCTGACAATTACCTGATAGAATTTGGGGTGCTTCACTGGGCTGGAAAAAGTGTAGCTAAATCAGAAAGGGCTAATTAAGCAAGTTTATTTTATATCTATAAAAGGCTAAGTTGACTCACATGCGCAATACATATTAAGGTCTTGATGGTGCCAATCGCACGTGTGTGTTAAGATCTGTCATTGTCAATTATGAATTTGGTTGACACTTCTATTATAGAGAAAGGGCGAATAGCAATATTAAAATCTAATTTCCTTTCAATGTGCATGAATCTGTGCACCGGACATGTGTGTGTGTGTGTGTGTGTGTGTGTGTGTATTATATTTGTATATATTTATACATCCTCAGAGAGGAAGGGAATGAGAAACATCAATGAGGAGAGAGAATCATGGATCAGCTGCCTCTAGCATGTTCCCTACTGGTCATGGAGTCTGCAATCTGGGCATGTGCCCTTGACCGGAGTAAAACCCAGGACCCTTCAGTCTGCAGGCCGATCGATGCTCCATCCACTGAGCCAAACTGGCCAGGGCTATGTTTGTGTTTTTAGATGGCATGATGAACATTAACATTTTGCTTTATCAGGTATTACTGAGTTCAGTAATGGCTTAATTTACTTTTGTTATTCAAAAGGAGGGCATTAGACTCAAATTTAGAAATCTTAAAATTTTTTTTAAAAAATTCTGCAATTCTCTAGTAATGGGAAATGGGAATTATTAACATTCCTGTGCCCAAATGGCCTCCAGTGGATGCTTGAAATTGTGGATAGTACTGAACCCTATATATACCATGTTTTTTTCTAAAGATATATACCTATGATAAAGTTTAATTTCTAAATTAGGCACAGTAAGAGATTAATCAAAGTCATGTGAATATGGTCTCAAAGTAATCTTATTGTACCACACTCATCTTTCACTTAAAGGAAGCACTTTATGGCTTCTCTGTGGCCTTTCTGAATTGCCAGCATCACTGATTTTGTGCCTTGGGGCCATTATTAAGTAAAATAAGGGTTACTTGAACACATGTACGAGTGTTCCTGGGATTCCTCAACAGGTGAATTGATAACCTAGGCAGCTCCCAGTGGGCGGGGAGCATATGCAACCAGGTATACGTGGGACAAAGATGAATCACGTTCCAGAGGGATGGAGTGGGATGGCATGAGATTTCATTATGCTACTTAAGAACAGTGCATTGCCCTAGCTGGTGTTGCTAAATGATTAGAGCACTGGCTGCACACCGCAGGGTCATAGTCTCGATCCCTGGTCAAGGGCACATACTGTGGTTGCAGGATTTATTTTGTAAAATATATTTTTATTAATTTCAGAGAAGAGTGGAGATGGAGAGAGAGATAGAAACATCAATGATGTGAGGGAATCATTGATCAGCTGCCTCCTCCACTCCCTCCACTGGAGATTGAGCCCACAGCCCATGTATGTGTTTATTTCCAAAACTTTCCATTTAGTATTTCTGGACAACTAAACACTTGTGTTCACGCCCAATGAATTGTGGTTTGTTATTTTAGTGAATTATGACATAAATTTGAAGTCTTCATAGCAAAATGAAATGATTTTTAATTTAAAAATTTGTATCTTAAGATAGTAACTTATAACAATAATGAATACATTTATACGTAAGGACTTGAAAGAGTGCAGTTGGCTATTTGAAAAACAAATCTCCATCTTATACTTTAATGTTCGTTGTAATTGTGAAAGTTATCTCCAAGTTATGACGGAGAGTAAACATTTTTCTTCATCATATATTGTACTTCCTAGTACTATGTTTACCAACAAATATTTATTGAGCATATACTGTAATAGTGCTAGGGACTGTTCTAGGCACTGGGAATATCTATTACTATGGTTTGGGAAAACAAATACATCCATTTTGGTAGGATGGTCTGGGAGGCCCCTCTGAGGAAACTTTTGAGTTGATATCTGAATGATCAAAAGGAAGGACTTGCAAAGTTGGAGGTGTTGAATTTAACTCAGTTCAATGTGAGGGGATTACTATGTAATACAAGAAAGAGGGAAATGTCTAAAGTGTCTGGAATTGAGTCAACATGGCAAGTGTTCCTCAAATCTTGTTTTCTTTCTAATTGGCCCAACTCTCTAATGAAATTTTAACGCCACAGACAGCTGTTTCACTATCGTAGTTGTATCTTTTATCTATGCTTTAAACATAAGGGATTAAAGTTTAAGATTTTGCCCTCCCCTTCTCCTACCTCCAACTAATTTTCTCTTTACTGGGGGCGATGTAGAGAAACAACTTATGCCCTGACAAATAGTTGTGACTTTTCTTGATGAAATAAAAAATGGAAAGCCTTGGGCCACATAGTGATGTGATCTAATTTATGTTTTAGAAGAGAATTTTAACTACTCATGGAGACTTGGCTGAAGGAGAGCCAGAATAAAAGCTGGCAAACAAATTGGGCCAATAAAGTGAGGTATACGTGGGACAAAGATGAATCACGTTCCAGAGGGATGGAGTGGGATGTCATGAGAAAGTAATGGTGATATGGTCTATAACAGTGATGGCGAACCTTTGGAATTTGGCGTGTCAGCATTTTGAAAAAGCCTAACTTAACTCTGGTGCTGTGTCACATACAGAAATTTTTTTTACCTTTGCAACCATAGTAAAACAAAGACTTATATTTTTGATATTTACTTTATATATTTAAATGCCATTGCACAAAGAAAAATCAACCAAAAGAGTTCATGTGTCACTTCTGACACGCGTGTCATAGGTTCGCCATCAGTGGTCTATAAAGACTATTGATAATGTAGATACAGAAGAGGAGAAAGGAAGAGAGAATCCTATATAATGAAAGGCTAATATGCAAATCCAATGAATGGTGGGATGACTGGTCGCTATGGCGTGCTCTAACTACCAGGGGGCAGATGCTCAACGCAGGAGTTGCCCCTGGTGGTGCTCCCACAGGGGGAGTGCCGCTCAGCCAGAATCCCTGAGCTGGGCTCACAGCTGGCTAGTGCAGCGGTGGTGGCGGGAGCCTCTCCTGCCTCTGTGGCAGCACTAAGGATGCCCAACTGCTGGCTCCCGGACTGCAAGAGGGCACAGGCCAGGCTGAGGGGACCCCTCCCTCCCCCCTCCAGTGCACAAATTTCGTTCACCGGGTCTCTAGTAATTAGAGAAAGCATTAACGGTCATAAATAAGGTATGTATGCAGAATATTGATGAAAGCTTAGGAAAATGCCCTTGGAGACACAGAGTTTGCCCTATGCAACACACTTTATTGTAGGAAAGAAACATCCCTTGGGTAATGAGACTCTTGTCTGATTTTTAACCTTGTTATAATTTTCCTGTTTTTCAGTCATTTGTATGTAATTAGATGATTACACACAATCCTCCTCTCTCCCACATCCCCCCAGTAATTTAGAATGTCAAAACTCTAGGTTCATTTAAGTTTTATTTTGTCTCAGTAGGAACATGCCCTCACCCCATATTTTGTGCCTTCTATTCACTCCATGCCTTTTATTGGAGAATCTGTTTAAAAGCCAGTCTACTCTCTTTTTCTGCTACAGTAGTAGTGATTATAATTGTTTCTGTTAGAATTAAATAATCTTTTTATAGTTCTTGGACCCTCTGAAATATTGTGAATACCACAGGGCATAGGAACTCTGTTGTACATGTTCACTACATTTTTGTTGAATCGGGAGAGTTTTTCCAAGGTCACTCTGGAGTAGAGTCCAAATGAGCCCGACTGGTGTTGCTCAGTGGTTGACCCAGGAACTAAGAGATCACAGTTCAATTCCTGGGCATGTCCCGAATTGTGGATTTGATCCCCAGAAGTGGGTGTGCAGTAGGCAGCCGACGGATGATGTTTCTCTCTCATGGGTGTTTTTATCTCTACCTCTCTTCTCTCTAAAAATCAGTAAACATTTTTAATTGGTTTTAAAATCAGATGAGATTTATTTATATTACACAGTTTGTCTCAGTTCTGTGTTATTGGGAATATTTTAATAAGCCCTGATGGTGACTGAAAATGTGAAGTATATATGGTCTGCAGGGAGTTCAAAGGTTCACACACCGTTTAGGAGATAGTAATATGCATTGTCACGGGACACATGGCATCCTGTTGGGTTTTGATGAGACATAGTGCAGGTGTCGTGTTTGGAGTTTTTCATGATGGAAGTTTCTTGAATTTACTGATGCAGTGGAGGCACGGAAGTTTGAGAAGTGAGATTTATGATTGTAGTACTTTGTGTCTTGTTTTTCTTTTCTTTTTAAAAATCTTTATTATTGCAAGTATTACATATGTCTCCCTTTTCTCCCCATTGACCCCCTCTAACCTGCCCCGTCGCCCCACCCCAGACCTCCACCACTCTATGGTCTGTGTCTAAGGACTATACATATATGCATACAAGTTCTTTGGTTGATCTCTTCCCACCCACCCACCCTTGCCTCCCTTCTGAGATTCGACAGTCTGTTCCATGCTTCTATATTTTTTATTCTGTTTTGCTCATTAGATCCCACATTTGTTTCATTTGGTCCCCCCCCCCCTTCTCATCCAAGGATATGTTTTTATTGATTTGAGAGAGAGAGGAAGGGAAAGAAAGAGAGAAACATTGCATGGATAACAGTGTGGTGATTGCTGGGCGGGGGGGGAGGGGGGAGGAGGGCAAAGCGGGGATAAATGGTGATGGATGTAGACTTGAGATTGTGAACACACAATACAGTATACAGATAATGTGTTTTGAAATTGGGCAGTTGGAACAGATAATTTTATTAACTAGTGTCGCTCCAGTAAATAAAAAATAAAAAGAAAGTATATTGGGGGGAAAATAAATAGAAATGTGTTTTTTAATTATCCCCCATTAAAAAAAATATATATGTTGGCAACTTGTTCAGGATAAAGCATTAACACATTTAACAAAGTGCCCTGGTTGGTGTTGTTCAGTGGTGAGAGCATATATCTGCCTTTACACCAAAGGGTTGTGGGTTCAATGATCAATCAAGAGGATGTACCTGGATTGGAGGTTCGATCCCTGGCCCCAGTCCATGCTTGTGTGGAGGCAACCAATGGTTGTGTCTTTCTCACACTGATGTTTCTTCTCCCCCACAACCCCACCTTCCCCTTCCACTCTAAAAATCAATGGGAAAAAATATCCTCATGAGGATTAACAAGAAAAAAACATTTAATGTTAATGTATTTTTGTATTTTCATGTAAATATAGTTTGGTGACACATTTCTAATTAGAAATAGGGTACCTCCACAAATTGAGTACCCCAGCGAGGACTTGCTAAATGAAGCACTAGATAAAGGAGGGTTATGATTGATGTTCACCATCTTGCCTCAACACTGATTTTGTTTACCACCTGCTTCTACCCTATTTTTATTTTTATTTTTTGCTTTTGTTAATCTTCACCCAATTACTTTGGTACAAGGGTGAACACTAACCATTTAACACACCTATCAGAGCATGCCATCCTGTTTTTATTTTTAAAAATATTTTTATTGATTTCAGAGAGGAAGGGAGAGGCAGAGACAGATGGAAACATCAACGATGAGAGAGAATCATTGATAGACTGGCTCCTGCTAGCTCGATACAACCTGATTATACCCTGACTGGGAATTGAACCGTGACCTTATGGTTCATAGGTCACGGTTCAATTGAGCCATGCCGGCTGGGCCACCCTACTTTTAAATAGATTTTAATAGGTGGTCAACACTGAACAGTTCAGATTGTACTTGTTGGATGTCTGAGTAATTTTTCCCACATACAAAACAACATTGTGATATTATTTTCTGCATACCAGTAAGTCCATTTCATGGATTCTGCAAAAAATATTTTTTCTATTAAGTTGAGTTACATGGGATCTTCAAAATAAGTAACAGTGGATGCTATTTTTAAGTGGTTTTAAGTGGTATTTTAAGATCAAAAATAAGCCGTTGACTATCATTTGATAATTGTCTTCAGTGCTGCTTCATTAGATATGAACATGGTTTTACATTAAGTAACAGGGATTCTTTGATGTGGCAATTTTCCATAGACATACTGAACTTTTAAAGAAAATAGTGAAGGCTATATAGGTAAGTTCATAATCATCTGTTATCTTGAATTAGAAAAGTAATTTATTCTTGTAGTCCTAATTTTAAAACTTATTTTTTGTTAATCTTCACCTGAGGGTATCCTTCCCATTGAGTTTTTGGAGCTGGTGAAAGGGAGGAAGAGTGGAGAGAGAGAATGAGAGAGAGAAAATGGAGAAAGATTCATGAGAGACATCCATGAGAGAGAGACACATTGATTGGCTGCCTCCAGTAAGCACTCAAAGGATCGAAACTGCAACCCAGGCTTGCGCCCTTGATCTGGAATCAAACCTGAGATCCTTCTGTGTGTGGGCTGATGCTCCAACCACTGAACCACCAGCCAAGGCCCAACTTCTTTTTAAAACTTAACCTTGATTATGCAGTGATCAGGGATTTTTTTTTTACTTTAACCTTTTGGGGAGGGGTGCTTGATAAATCTTAGTTTATCACAAGACCATGGTGCAGATTTTTAAAAATTGCAATGGCTTTAAAAGAATTTGGGGACAAAATTAAGTTTGAAAAATTTCAGTGTTACCTTTCATTCCCGAGTCTTGGTTTACCATCTCAATTGCTTTGCAAATATAGCACATAGAGGTCTGGACCCTTGACTCTGAGGTAATACTAACTTTTCTTAGAAGTTATTAGTTGAATATGTTTGATCAAGTTATCAATTTGTACTTTCCTGGATTTCATTTGAGTCTTTGCTGAACTTTACATTTCTTTGATAATCACAGTAAATGTTACTTATGACCTTTGGAGGAAAAGATTGTATGTGTGTGTGTGTGCCTGTGTGTATAATCAATAAATTATTTTCCTGAAAAATACTTGCCATCAATAAAACTGAAAATATGTGCCTTGTGGCTTAAATAGTTACAATCTTTTTTCCTTCAATATTTTCTAGGTTTCAATGTTGATATTTACAAATGCTAATTCTTATTTCTTAAATAGAACCATATTTTATGTACTTATTTCTTACTTTTGAGTTGCTTCATGAATTTAAAATAACCTTTTCTGATTCATTAGTTTAAAACTTAAAATCCTGCTTTTCAAAAATTTAGACTTTTTTGTCACTCAGAATTTGTGAGCTTGCTTGATTTGACAGTGACCGTTTTCATACATTTCAGATTTTATGAGCTCCTTCTAAGTCAGTCCATCTCCCATATCAGAGGTAACCATTATTCTGTTCTGATCACCATAGGTCAGTGTTTCCTGTTTTTGAATATCATATGAACGGAATCTTTTTTGCCTGTGGCTTCTTTCACTCAACATAGTGTTTTTGAGATTCATTTGTATTATTTCATATGTCAGTAGTTGTTTCTATTTTAATTGCTGCCTAGTGTAACCATTAAATATACATGCCATGTTTTGTTTGTCTAGTCTGTTATTGATACATCCTTGGAGTAGCTTCCAGTTTGGGGTTATCCTATATAATAAAAGACTAATATACTAAGTGTCTGGTCGTCCAGTCGGCCGTTCAATCAATCAAAGCATAATATGGTAATGATACGCTAAGGCCACTCAACCACTCGCTATGACATGCACTGACCACCAGGGGGCAGTCTGTTGACTGGTCAACCAGTCGCTATGATGTGCACTGACCACCAGGGGGCAGATGCTCCAACCGGTAGGTTAGCTTGCTGCTGGGGTCTAGCCAATTAGGACTGAGTGAGATGGGCCGGACATGCCCTGGAGCCCTCCTGCGGTCCCTCCCTGGCTGGCCAACCCCCTGTGTCCTTCCCTGGCCCCGATCATGCATCGGTGGGGTCCCACGACCTGGCCTGCACCCTCTCACTATTTGGGACCCCTCAGGGGATGTCAGAGAGCCAGTTTCAGCCTGATCCCGCAGGCAAGGCTGAGGGACCCCACTAGTGCACGAATTTATGCACTGGCCTGTAGTTGTGAGTAAAGCTGCTACAAACGTTACTGTACAAGTCATTTACATGTTTCATTTTTCTTTGGAAAAAAAGTCTAGGAGTGGAATTATTGAGTATAGGATACAGGTATGTTTCTTATATTGTCAAACAATTTTCCAAAGTTTCCTGCTTTATACTCCCATGAGCAGTGTATGTGGATTCTGTTGCCCTGCATACTTGTCTACACTCAGCATTGTCAGTCTTGTTAGTTTTAGACATTATAGGGAGTGTGTAGAGGTATGTCATTGTGGTTTTAGTTTACATTGCTCTAGTGACTTCTCATGTGAATACCATTTCATATGCCTTTGGGCCACTCAGATACCCTTTTTTTGTGTGAAGTACTTTTGCCTTTCCCTACTCATCATACCCCCATTGCTATTTATAGTTAGGCTGTGTGGTTTCATTGTTATCTGATGCAAAACATTGGCGTATGTATAACCTATGATGTAAAAATAAAAGTGGCTTTGTTAAAATCCTGGAAAACCAGATGCTGTTGGGAATCCAGAGTTAAATGTTCATATTATGGATTTTTATTCATTTGTGGAAGTTATTCATTATATAATTGAAAATTAAAGTTTACAATTTTTTCTTTTTCATTTCTAATGATATTGTTACATAATTTGTTCACCAGTTAAAACTATTGCTTCAAAAAGCAGAATAAACTTCGTATGTTGTCTCGTATTTTACAAATTTGCTTCTTTCATGGGCATTTTCTCAAGTTCAGTACGAAATTATGGCCTTTGAGTTTTTTGCCTTAATCTTTTTGATATTCTCCACATACAATTTCTCTGTATTGTTGGACATTCTTTGCTGCTTAAATAGAATCTATTAACACTGTAATAAGATTACTT
Organism: Myotis daubentonii; assembly: GCF_963259705.1. Classification (NCBI taxonomy): domain Eukaryota; kingdom Metazoa; phylum Chordata; class Mammalia; order Chiroptera; family Vespertilionidae; genus Myotis; species Myotis daubentonii. Next base: position 107,571,510 of record NC_081841.1, read on the forward strand.
CACTGGAGAGTATCCTGCATATTTTTCCTGTTATGAATTGCTTGTAATAGCATTTGGCTTATTTATTGCTTTAATCCGAGTCTTTGTCATGAAGGCAAAGGATCATCAGGTGTGAATACTGTTATGTAGATCTTCCTGGACATGTTTGATAATGTGGAGCCCCGGCCCTGTGTTGAGCATGTAGATAACAATACGATTCCTTCATGTTTCTCTACCATGGGTGTCCGCTTGAGAGGAAGCCTGCCTTTGAGGTTGACTTCTGGCAAGGAGTCTTTCAACATGAGTCCTTATTGAAGTCCTGTTTCTTGGGTTCTTACAACTTGTACGTTGTAAAGTGAACAGCTTTGCAGAGCACTGTTCTTGCTTGCCTGTATGCTTGTTGAATTCTGTTATGTATATTTGAAACATTTCTTTCCTTAGAATGTTTCTATTATTTATGTAATTCACATATTACAAATATAAACTATATGTAATTTATGAATAATTGTAGACCCCTGTTCTCAGTAGAAAAGGATACCGTTTGTAATTTAAAAGAGAGGGGAGAATATTAGGTGCATTTGACTTTGTGTCTTCAATGTTTTATTCTTTATGAAAAGTCTTCAGAAAAGTATATGTGGTATTTGGCTTGTATACATTTCTGACTATATGAAAAAACCTTAGGGTGTGGTTAGAGATGCTTTTTCACTATTAACAATTCAAATGTTTTGGCATAGGAGGGTAAAACGCAACATTAACTTGCACATGGTTCTCATTGACCCAGTTTTATCCTAAATTTTTTTTTTTTTATCCTAAAATTAAACACACTATTTTTGTCCAAAGTGGTGTCACATACTCTTGTTACAGTTAAGCTTTAAGATTTTAATCAAAGGAGACTTTTTCTTTTAATGCTTTTATTTTTTTCCATATTTGACAGTATCATTTTGATTCCTTAAAGTGCCTTTATCTTTGTGTATGTATTCTCACAGATTTCAAAACCAAATTACCAGTATCACTAAAAAGATGCACATGTAAAGGAACTCCACGTGGTGTTTCATTAGTGTTGATTATATTGCAGTGTACAGGAAAATTGGCCACAGAACTTGACTGCCTTTGAACATTATGTTCAAATAGTAAGATAAGTCTCCTTTTTAAAGCCTAAATATTGGCAACTAGAATTTGGCTAAATTCTAGAGATTAGAGTTGTGGACTACTGTACTGTCAGTGTCAGGTACCTTATAAGACACACATTTTCTAAGGATATGAAACATAAAACTGCCCCAATTAAAAATCTGGGGTCCACACTCTTGTAGGAGAACATTGTTCCAAGGTTTTTTAGTAGTGTAAGTAAGAGTCTTTCTGATGGATTGCAGCAGACATTTATGTGCCCTCCCTCGCTACAAGAATAAAATTTTGTAAATAGAGTAGGAATCAGGATTCTGTGTAGGATTTTGGATAATACACCTTCAAGAGAACTTATCTATGGAAATAAAAAAAAGGGGGGGGGGGATTTAGCGAGAGTCAATATTTTACAATCATTAGCAGACTTGAAAATTTAGTGTTTAGAATTTAATAGTTTTTAATGCCAAAACATAAAAGTGAACTGAATTTTAAGTTAGTTGATCTTTGAGGAAATGAATTAAAGAAACATTGTACTGAATGGAAATAATCAAATGTGGTATAGACTTTAAATAGCATCGTAATGAAAACATTACTCTTAAGACCTCTAAGGAATGAGGTAACATTTCTGTCTTTTAAATCAGTGGTCACTAACTGGTGTCCGTGGACCACTGATGGTCTGTGAGGTCCAAAAGGTTGGCGACCGCTGTTTTAAATGATTACTGAAACTGGTTTATAAAAGGCTAAATCTGATTTTATTGTATCCTAGGAGAATGAAATAACACATAGATGAAGCTACCTGAAATCCTACTTCCAGCATGAAATCAAGTTTAGAGATGATATCCGGAAGTCATTTATTTTCAGGTGGGTCTCTGTTGTAATTGTTTATTCGTCCCTTCCTAGTTTTGTTTTTATTTTCTTTACTGATTAAGGTATTACATATGTGTCCTTATTACTCCATTGCCCACCCCCCCTACTCATGCCCTCACCCCCCTGGTGTCTGTGTCCGTTGGTTATGCTTATATGCATGCATACAAGTCCTTTGGTTGATCTCTCCCCCTTCCTAGTTTCTTTAGTGATTTTCCCTGGTGCTGTTGACTTGAACAGTCCATTTTCTCTGAGCAATGATGGAGGTTATTTTTTTAAGTTTTTTTTTTTTTTGAATACTTACCCAAGGATATGTTTATTGATTTTAGAGAGGAAGGGGGTGGGAAGGAGGAGAGGGAGAGAAAGAAACAGAAACATCAATTGCTTGTCTCCTGTACATGCCTGGACTAAGGATTGAACCCTCCACTTAGGTACGTGCCCTGACCAGGAATGAAACCCATAACCTTTTGGTGTAAGGAAAGACATTCCAACCAGGTGGGCCATCTGGCCACCGCTGGAGGTTATTTTTAGCTCCAAATTGCCCTTGTATTTCCTCAATAGTAGTAAGGTGCCTTGATTTGTCTTTAGGTAGAACTGGACTGAGAATAGAAATTACATATTGTCTTACTAAAGGGAAAAAAGATCCCTCTTGGTATTCAGTGATCTGAAGCCTAAAATTTTAGTCTTCTGTTCCCTTGGAGAGACTGTAATCTTAAAATGGTTTAATATCATAATATCCGATCAATGGTAGGGGGATAGAAGGTCCCTTTCTCCCTTGTTGCTTTCTAACCTTTGTAGAGGGATAATACTTTTTCTATTGTTTTGTTAAGTCAGACACAAAATTTTATGTTAACATTTACAATTCTGTGATCTTTATGACAGAATTTGGATGATGTTGTAGTCATCCTGACAGATCCAGGAAGTATTAAGTGTATTCCTTATCTGCTGATGACAAATTCCATTCTCTTGGGACCAGAAACGCAAGCATTACCTGAGCCTCTTGAAAGTGCAGGATCTCAGGACACACAGTGGAACTACCGCCATTTCAACAAAACTCAGAAATTGCCATGCACACTGAGGAACACTGATGTAGCATACTTGACTTTTGAGAAGTTTAACCATTTAAAAATATCTGACAACTCATGCAGCCCTGAAATGTGACAGCCATTTTGCTACTATTGTATAGCTCTAGAAAATTAATGTTGGGCAGTGATTCTCAAAGCTAGTCCCTAATAGCATTATCATCTGGGAACTTAAGAATGAACATTCTCAGATCCACCCTTGCTCACTAAAGAAAATCTTGGGGTGGGATCCAGCAGCGTTTTTTGTTTTGTTTTGAAAAGCCCTACAAAAGCCCAGCTGTTGTGACTGAGTGGCTGAGTGTGGACCTATGAAGCAAGAGGTCACTGGTTCAATACCCAGTCAGGGCACATGCCCGGGTTGCAGGTTTGATCTTCAGTACGGGCATGCAGGAGGCAGCTGACCAATGATTCTCTCTCATCATTGATGTTTCTCTCTCTCTCCTCCCTTCCCTCCTCTCTCTAAAAATCAATAAAAAATGTATTTTTTTAAAAAAAGCCATACAAATAAATCTGGTTTCTACTAGAGAACCCCTTACCTATGGGTCAAGAAAAAAATCTAATATATGTAGGCTAAATGCACCACACACCAAAGCATTTGTTATTGGAACTTTAGGATTTTGAAGTTAATTTTGGTTAAAAAAAAAAAAAAAAAAAAAGTGCCCGGGCAACATTGCTCAGTGGTTGAGCATTGACCTTTGAACCAGGAGGTCATGGTTCAATTCCCAGTCAGGGCACATGCCCAGGTTGTGGGCCCGATCCCCAGGGTGGGACAGCTAAAAAATGACCTCTCTTATCACTGATGTTTCTCTCCTCCCTCCCTCTCTGAAATATATAAATTTTACAGTAACTACTTTCCATTACAGAATTTTATTTTCTAGTCAGTGTAAAGATACTGGTTCGTTGAAGATAATTTTATTAACTTTCTGAACATTAAGTTAATAAAATAGAAAATACAAATTTAATACTCATAGAAGGAAGTGACATGGCAGTTTCCTCTTTCAAAAATCTTTAAAAACATTGACATCTTCAGGTTATCCTTTCAAACAGTGGTTCTCATGCTTGGAGGTGCAGCAGAATCCCCTGAGGACCGGTGAAAGTGACTGCTGGCCTCGCCTGCATGTGATTTGGGCCTGAGGTTCTCATTTCTGCAGAGGTGGGGGACTCTGGTCTGGGAACCACGGCTTTTTAGTATTAACATATTTATCCCCTCAGGTCCTTAATCTCTGTATGACCTCACAACAAAATGCCAGTCCTAGAAGTGAATTATTGAATAATATTTTATAGTTCAAACAGACTAGTTCGATGCTTGAATATTTTTAGGTCTGCTGCTCAGTGACTCAGCAAATTATTTTCTTTGTAACAGAATGTTTGTAAAGACATGGGAGGAAAAAAGCCATAAACCAATTGTATTTCACTTGTGAGTTTATTACTCCATATTAGCAATGTATACATATAGGAGCAATAACACAACATTTAAAAAATTAGGCTTCGTGGACAAATTTTCTATGATTTAAATATCGGAATAGAGCAAACTTTACATTTTTGTTCAGTTTTTGGTTTTATTTTATTTTAAAGATCTGTACCCTACTCCTTGTGTGGTCTTTCTGGTTATTGTTGTAAAGTATTATGGTAGCAGCCCACAAATACAGAACAACGGACAAACCTCCTTTACCCCCGGCAATTTTGGGTCAGTCTCTAGGATAAGGAGCCATTCAAGAAGTCTGTCATTGTTGTGAGAAAAATCATGTTTTTACTAAAGCATATATCTTGGCCCAAGGAAAGTAAATGGGCGATATGAGTAAGGCAGAGATAATATGTTGTAGAATAATGGAAATTATATTCTTACAAGTTAAACTGATTAGATTTCAAATGGGAGTCCTCTGGGAACTCGGGATGATGGATAACTATTTTCCAGTTTTGTAACTGATTTAATTGTGAGCCCTCTTTCATTATAATTTCCAGCTTATTATTAGGGGTCCTGTGTACACGGAGGTAGCATCCAGGCCTAGAGATCCCAGACTGGGTTGGAAAGAAGTATTATATGTTAGCACAGGATGGAGGAAGCAAGGTGTATTCTATCAGCCATCCTCTGAACTGAGCAACATTTAGTTTGAGATGTTTATACAGTATTAACTGTATTAACTGTATGAAAAATTTCAAAGTTCTCATTTTTGAAGTCAATTTTGGCTATTGTGATATATAAAGGTTTGGCAAAAGTAGATTTATACTTTTCAGTTTCTCCCAGTTTTTACTCAAAGTCTAGACTTTCATGGTAAATGGTTTGTGAGGCCCTTTCACCGTTAATATTCTGTTAGCACTATTAAGTTATCCTGTGACTTTTATTGCTAACAGTGTAGCTAAGTCGGTGTTGCTCAGTGGTTAAGCCTCATCCTATGAAGCAGGAGGTCATGGTTCGATTACCAATCAGGGCATATGCCCAGATCCCTAGTGGGGGGAGTGCAGGAAGCAGCAGATCAACGATTCTCTCACATCGATGTTTTCATCTCTCCCTCTCCCTTCTCTGAAATCAATAAAAATATATTTTTAAAAATAATAAAGCTAACAGTGTAATGCTGAGGATTTAAAAAGCAGCACCCGAGTTCCAAATTGCAACCTCCTGACATCCCACTGAGTAAATCCCACAAATTTAAGAATTCAGATGGAATGACTTGAGAAGATACTGTATGAAATTAAATTGGTCTCAGTCCAGGAATATGAAATTAACTATTTAACTGTAGTCCATCATTTAGTGAGTGTTACTAGGTACTTTTCTTTGGTACTAAGTATTGCAGATAAAAGAATGTGTAATGTGCTGTCTATAATGGTGTAGTTAGGAAGTTAAGTTGACTGAATAACCCAATTATGTGTCCTTATGTCATTATACATTGGAAAGGAGGAATGGCTGAGGAGTGATTTTTCTTTTCTTTTTTTTAAAGATAAAATTGCTTTTCAGGGAGTCTGGCCAAAGAGGAATGCATCCCATTTGTGATGACCTGCTTAGTCATGAGATCACCTGTGGTTGAAATAAGCAGCTCAGGTATGTGTTCTGTGTTATTTATACACATTTTATACAAGGAGATTGATTTGTTTTGACCTGTAGTACTAAGCCTATCTGTATACATTTTGGTAAGTTAATACTTAGAAATTGATTTGTTTCCCAGAGAAATCACTGTTCATACCATTTACATATAAGAAACCAGAACTTTCAGCATTTTCCACTCAGGGACAAGTATGTTTTTAGAGAAGCTATACTTCTGAGCAACTGTATTAAATTATGTACCTCTACATGTATTCCAGTTAGCACATCTGGCACTGACTCAAACTTTCATGTTCTCTGATCCTGGTTCAGTTGAAATAACTCAACCATTTTCCCCTTGATGACTTTTCATAGCTCATTCTTATTTCTCAGCCTAAACTCCTAAAGGAACTCTCTTATTTTCTACTCACTAGTAGTTATGACCTAATAGAAATTTTCTTAAAAAGCCCATTCCTCTTATATGTACTGGACCAAGGTACTATTGACCCCCTCTCCTTAATGATCTTATGCACTCTTGCTAACTCAAATCTCAATTTTTTTTCAAAAGCTATGAAATCAGATACAGTACTAATACAAAATTTAGCTAAAAACTACACATTTGGTATCCACATTTATTTGGGATACAAAGAAATAAGAAAGACCAACATTGTGGTACTTTAATGAGAAAACTAGGAAAAGGCAGTTTCAGTATGTAAAATAAAAATGGCTGTCTGAATTGTAAACACAATGTATAGGGGCTAATATGTGACATTCTGAAAATTTTATTAAAATTATAACTCACAATTATAAAACTAATCAGGAACTACATTTTAAACATTTCTATAATCCAGACTGAGCTTGATTTATTAGTTCACCAAATAAGAGTTTTATCTATGGAAAAGTTCAGTAACCCCACAGTCTGGCCTCCCAGGATTTAAAGTAAGGGCACGTGTAATATTTCTTTTTAGGCCTCAAAACGCTCTGGTTGATTTCTTAGGGTCTGACCTTTTCAAATAAAGGAAACATCCAAAGATGTCCTTCCAACTTGGGATGTGTGGCAACTACATATCAGAAATAGATCAGACCTTTTTGCTCCAATTTCAAGGGGGGCAAATTCACACTTTATTTACAGAAATTCACCTGGGGTAAGTAGAAAATGTCAAATTAAAAAAATTTCAAGTTAACAAAAAAAGTAATTTTCTTAAATAACCCTGTACCATTCCACATTGTGGAAAACTAAGTATGCAGTTCAGACACAACATCAACTTCAAAGCATTGGCACAAATACTTACATTTCTGTATTTTATAATATATTACATAGAACACATCATGTCCCACATATAACAGATGATAGGCCTTAAACTGCATGAGGTTTGCAGATCAAACTTTAAATTTGAAAGTGTTAGCTGTGCCAGAATTCCAGACTGCTTGGAAGGGAGTATTTAAAAATAGGTCTGAAAGCCATTCCATCCCAATTCTCTGTTTGATCATTGCAGCTGCACTCTGTACGCACCTATTAGCAATTTCACCTATAGGAAGCAAAAAAAAAAAAAAAAAAAAAATGCATATGGATCAGCACAGAGGTAGTTCTCTTTTCTTAGAAGAGGGGAGAAATATACATGCCCAAGACTTGTTCCTCTTATTTGCAATATTCCCAAATTGGTTATCAATGTAAGTGGTTAGATTATCACTATTATAATAAAAAATCCAAGTGCTGCCCTAGCCGGTTTGGCTCAGTGGATAGAGCGTCGGCCTGTGGACTCAAGGGCCCCAGGTTCGATTCTGGTCAAGGGCATGTACCTTGGTTGTGAGCACATCCCCAGTAGGGAGTGTGCAGGAGGCAGCTGATCGATGTTTCTAACTCTCTGTCCCTCTCCCTTCCTCTCTGTAAAAAACCAATAAAATATATATATATATATATATATATATATATATATATATATATATATATATATATATATAAAATCCAAGTGCTTATTATTTGATTTTGTTATTATATTTAATACTTGTACTATTATACAGACACCAGCTTCATTTTACAAAGAGAGTTTAGTGACTAGCCTAGCGACATAACATATGGCAATTAAATACCAAAGCCAAGACTGCTATAGAGACACAATATATTTTATATCTGCCATGTTTTACATTCATATTGCACTGACTTCTACCTAAGGGAGCACAGGTCTCTAGGACAGGCATACCAAGAAGCCACAACATGATAAAGTTACCTAGCATAACAATTTGAGTAGGAACAATAAATATGAGGAAAGAATTCTCACCTTAGCAGAGGGTGCTTCTGTCAACCTTATAAAGAGTTTATTGAGGCCTGCAACAGGGCTGAATGAGTAAACAAAATGACTATCCTAGGGAAAGAGACCAAAAAGGGTCAGTATTTCTTTCAACATCTACATCTAGAAATAGCTAGGCCAAATCTGAAAAGACCAGAAACCTAAGTTTTGTATTTGAATTCATGAGGTAAGCTGTGATTTCTTTAATTTCCCTTGACTTATTAAAAAGTTACAAATGAAAAAACAATATCCAGGTAAATCTTTATGATTAGAATGCATCCAGTAATATACAGCATGAGTGTTAGGAAAGAGTTCTAAATGTGACCAAGGAATCATGCATTAAGGTTCTTCAAGGGCATTTCTTATATTAACACGTTAAGCGCCCTGTCAGTCACCAGTGACTGACACTATACTTTCCGTCCAGAAGACAAAACAGGCTGGGCACTTAAACGCGTTAAAAAGGAAGGTTTACAGCCACTATGTATTTTTATTTTAAAATATTTGTAATAAAAATACAAATTTTAGCATAATGAAAGCTAAAATTAAGCATAAACTAAGCCAGTGATGGCAAACCTTTTGAGCTCGGCGTGTCAGCATTTTGAAAAACCCTAACTTAACTCTGGTGCTGTGGCACATATAGAAATTTTTTGATATTTGCAACCACAGTAAAACAAAGATTTACATTTTTGATATTTATTTTATATATTTAAATGCCATTTAACAAAGAAAAATAACCAAGAAAATGAGTTCGTGTGTCACCTCTGACACGCATGTCATAGGTTTGCCATCACTGAACTAAGCACAAATACAACAGTAGGACATTGGTTGTATTTGATTATTTGAAGCATGAACCAGGTATACTTTTCTTCTTTGTTGAATTTCCTGTAAGTGAATGTTTATAATTATAATGGTGGGAAAAGGCATAATATTTAAATTCTTATACCATAAGAATTTATATTCTGTATATTATTTTTGACAAAATTTAGGATGATTACAGGTTATTGCCTCATTTCCAACAACAGGTTTACTGAATTATAATTAACATTTTATTAAAACATAGCCATTTAAGTCATCTTTTGATTAGAAAAATGTACTTTTCAGTAATGAACTATAGAAAAATCTTACCAGAAAAACAGGAAGTTGAAATTTATCATTTAAAATTACAGCTTGTACACTACATGGTCCACAGAGTCGAGCAATAACATCTTTACCCAAAAAATTCGCGTGGAAAATGAATAGCAGGATGCCAGAGCCTGAGCAGGAGAGATGCACACACAGATTTTTAACCCAATCCTTGAACCTCCACCTTCCAGTACCTAAGGGAGGAGATGAGGTGGGGATGGGTAGGGTAGAAGAACAGACACAACTTGTGTGTCATGCCCACTCTCTCCTCCCTAGTGAAGGACTCCTCCAATTTTCTAAACCACAACTCCTGTCATTTTTTATCTATGTATTTCCTACTGATAGCTCATGGAACGGACTTTTTAAAATGTGCTTTTAAAAGAAAATAATTTTACCGCAGAAAAGAACTGGCATTTGCTGAATGCAAATGCATAGATATATCCCTGGAAGTAAACCACTGGGCATTCTATGGTCGTTGTGTTTGGGTGTGGGTTTGAGTGATTTTCTGTTTTCTTTCACATACTGTTTTGCCTTTTCCAAATTTTGTGATTAATAGAAAAAAAATCTAATTTTGGAAAAAAAAGTTAGCATGAGATTTGAAAAAACTCAAGAACACAGACAACAGTGTGGGATTGTGGAGGGTGAGGCGGTAGGAGGTGGAGGAAGATATAGATAAATGGTGATGGATGTAGACTTGGGGGGGTGAATACACAATACAGTGTACAGATGATGTGTTGTTGAATTGTGCACTTCAAACCTGTATAACCCAATAAATTCAATAAAAAGGAAAAGTTAAAAATTAAAAATAAAATATTCTACAAGGTTAATTTTGAAGAAAAGCTATTCTTTTTAAAGGAACAGTTTATTTTTAGACAGAGGGGGAGGGAGAGGGAAATTGTGAGAGTGAAGTATCAATGATGAGCTGCCTCCTGCACACCCCCAATGGGGATCAAGCCCACAAATAGGGCATGTGCTCTGACTGGGAATCAAACCTGCAACCTTTCGGGCATGAGACTATGGCCAACCAACAGAGCCACATTTGCCAGGGCCCCTATGCTTTCTTTATTCTGGTCTGGGAAGGAAGGGCACACCTTGCCAAACTATTTACGGTTTGACAGTGATTTGCCAAGTTCACCAAATAGTGAATAGTTATGAATGGCTATCAATTATTGATAGGGCTATATATTCATTTTACTTAAACAAAACAGAAAAAGCCAGAACCCAGCTTGCTACGTTTAGGAAGAGACTCAGCTTTCTGTATGTATGGCATCTGTGTCCTAGAGAAGGCATGGTGGCCAGGAAGCAGAGCTGAAGTTTATATTTTCTGCTTTTAAACTTTATTAAAGGGCAGACATATATTTTTTCTTTTTAAAAAGCCAAGACTATTACCAATAATAAAATCCAGAAGAAAAAAGAAATTGATTCTGGGCTCAGAATGTAAAAATTCAAATAAAAACTAGTATAATTACTAAGACCAAACTGCCATACTTTTTAAACAAGTTCTACAACATGCTCTGTGGACCCCTCAAAGTCACCTGGGATGGTAGCTATCAGTTGGTTTCTTTTTTCCTGCCAGAGCAACTCTGTTGATAACTGTTTTACATAATTATTATACTAATAGAATTTTAAGATTTGTTTAAAGAATGAGTTCTAAATCAGTTAACAGCTATAGTGTCACATTTCAAACAGAGAAAATGTAGGCTTACCTTCTGTTATGTTCTGTGGAGGTTTATAATTGAAATCCATTGAAAAATCTGGCCCCTCACAGAGACGATGACATGCTATTGGAAAAATTGGTTCTAGAAGAGCAAGGCGTGCTTCAAAGTAATCCTTTATCGTTTCTTCTGCTACTCTTGAAAGTCTAATAATAAAGTATGTAGTAAGAGTTACTATTAATGTAAAAAAGAATCATGAGCCATAAAATTATGAAACTGTTCAATCCAGATCAACCTTAAAAATAATATGCAATTCCCTCATCCCTCTACTCTGCACTGGGCACCTGACATGCCGTTTGTCTTACTGTCTGTCCTCTCCCAAGGATCCCGGTTCCACGAGGGCAGTCCTTACCCCCACTGCTCTCGCCATCTCCCCAGCAGTCAATAAATATCTGTCTAATAAATGATCAATTTGGAGAATCAGAAATGAGAATTCTGTTAAAAAATAAACCCGAGAATTGGCACACACACAAGCAGTCAAGTAAAATTCAGAAAACTTTTATTTAAACAGTTTTTAATGAAAGCTGTATATAAGATTACTTTATTCCTGCATTTTCTCAATTGTTTCTTCCTTATGTTTGCCCTTTTCTTTTTTTTACTTGGTGAGATTCGGCTTTACACTCAAGGATCTTTTTGTGATATTTGTCCAGATTTAGTCTAGAGCAGGGGTGGGCAAACTTTTTGACTCGAGGGCCACAATGGGTTCTTAAACTGGACCGGAGGGCCGGAACAAAAGCATGGATGGAGTGTTTGTGTGAACTAATATAAATTCAAAGTAAACATCATTACATAAAAGGGTACGGTCTTTTTTCTTTTATTCATTTCAAACGGGCCGGATCCGGCCCGCGGGCCGTAGTTTGCCCACGGCTGGTCTAGTGATGACCACCTTACTGGGGTGATGAATGACTAAGATTTCTACAGATGGCAGAAATCAAAGTATTTTGCCAATTTGCTGCCCTTTGTCATCCTTTTGGATGGGCATGAATTGAACATTGTACGTCTGCCTCAACTCTTTGAAAACTGGAGAATATGTGGAAAAATGCATTGAAATGATTTTTATGGTTTTTGCTCTGGTCAGAAGTCACAAAGGAATTAAACTTCATTTCTGGATGCTGCTGCTTCAATGATGGCTGCAAAAGGGCAGAAACTATCTCACTAAGAAGGTAACCAACTCATTTCGTTTGCCCAGCATCCCAGGAATCGCTCCATGTATCATGCAAACCAGGAAGGCTGGTCGACCTACTTGCAGGCTATCTGGATCTGTTATCCATGTGAACAAACTGAGATGAGCTGGCTTCCCAGGATTCCATGTAGCCATAAATGCTGGTCAGTCACATGCAAATTATTGGTTGGGCCCTGGCTGGTATTGCTCAGTGGGTAGCATGTTGGCCCACACATGGAAGGGTCTTGGGTTTAATTCCTGGTCAAGGGCGCTTACCTGGGTTTCAGGTTCAATCCCCGGGCCCGGTTGGGGTGCGTGTGGGAGGCAACCAGTCCATGTGACACTGTCTCTCCCCCTCCCTTCCACTCTCTCCAAAAGTCAATGGAAAAATATCCTTGCCCTAGCTGGTTTGGCTCACTGGATGGAGCGTCAGCCGGCGGACTGAGGGTCCCAGGTTTGATTCCGGTCAAGGGCATGTACCTTGGTTGCGGGCACATCCCCAGTAGGGGGTGTGCCGGAGGCAGCTGATCGATGTTTCTCTCTCATCGATGTTTCTAACTCTCTATCCCTCTCCCTTCCTCTCTGTAAAAAATCAATAAAATATAAAAAGAAAAGAAAAATATCCTCGGGTGAGGATTAACAAAAAAATAATGGGTTGGGTGAGGCTCTCATCAAAGGCTGTTAAAGGGGGCACACTCACTAAGCACATATTCCTTTATTTTGACCTTTGCCACCTTTTTTGTCTCCTGTCCAAAACTGACCTTACTTTCTGCTTAAAATATAGATCTCCTACACCTGGAATTGGAGTTACCATCTTGCAGACATGAAGACCCAAGTCAGATTCTAACTATGGTGGATGAGAGAGGCTATTCCTGCCTAAACTGCCTACCTATATACTTGGTTACATGAATAATAAACACCTTACTTGTGTTAGCTACTGTCTGTGACGTTCCTGTTATGTGTTGCCAAAATAAATGTCTTAGAATTCTTCTGAAAAAGAATGGGTAAACTGTGAGGCATCTAGACAATGGAATGATCCAGCATTAAAAAGAAATGAGCTATAAAGCCAGGAAAAGACATGGAGGATATTTAAATGCATATCAGTAAGTAAAAGAAGACCATCTGAAAAGGCTACATACTATATGATTCCAACTATGTGAAATCCCGGAAAAGGCAAAAATATGGAAACAAAAAGGTTTTCAGGGTTTAGTGGGGGGAGAGGGATGAATAAGTGGAGCCCAGGGGCAGTGAAACTATTCTGTGTGATACTATGATGGTGGGTATGTGTCATACATTTATCAAAACCCACAGAATGTACAACACCAAGGTGAACTAACAAACATGGACGATAGGTTCATTAACTGTACCACGTTGGTAGAAGAGGTGGGGGAGGCTGTGCATGTGTGGGGGCAGGGGTTATATGGAAGAACTCTTGTACTTTCTGCTCAATGTCACAGTGAGCCTGAAAGTGCTCTAAAAATTGTGTCCATTAAAAAACAAGAATGAACTAAAATTTAAGAAAATGTGAGCCAAATTAAGAGCCTAGTCAAGATTTTAAGGAGATGCTTCTAGATTAAGTCTAAAAGTTTCTAAGACCTCAATACCTGTAGAAAAGTAATTCATATGCCACTTAAATCTGTGATCTTTTTTTTCTTTAAAAAAAAAAAATCTGTGACCTTTTGAGAAGAGAAGCCCATTGGGACCTCTACTTGACAGTCTTTTCTGAGCAGTTACATATACAGACCATTCCAGTTTTTGTCTTGTGTGTGTGTGCGTGCGTGCGTGTGCGTGTGCGTGTGCAAATAATTTAGATAGAGGGCCTGCTACCAGAGGGAGATAAAATTATAGTTTAATTTAAATTAATGTTTGATAGACGGAGGAACCTAGCAAGGCCTTTCTTTCTTAATCCTCATGAGGATATGGTTTTTTATTTTGGGGGAGGAGAATGGGGGAGGGAGAGAGAAATATCAATGTGAGAGAGAAACATCTATTGTTTGCCTCCTGTACACACCCCAATTGGAGATCAGACTCATAACCTAGGCATATGCCCTGACTGGGAATCAAACCTGCAACCTTCTGGTGTATGGGATGAATGATTCTTTAACCAACTGAGCCACGTTGCTAGAGCTAGGCCATTCCTATTTTGATGTGTCCAGCCCTGTAACTTAACTATGGCACAGTCACAGCGCACTTACGTGTCTAAATGATTCTTCAGCAAGTCGTACACCAACACATTGTTACACTGCTTTGCAAAATACATTGCGCTAGTTTGGTGCTTTGACAAAATATTGCAGTCAGCTCCACATTCAATTACAAGTCGTACAATATCCAAATTTCCTCTTTTACAGGCCTAAGTCCCAAAAAAAAAAAGGAGCAATAATTAACTAAAGTTAACTACCAGTCAGTGTTTGTCCCTTTCTTCACACATGAGACAGCCTGGGAGCTCTTTGTGAAGAGAGGGAAAGAAGGGTGGAAAAAACCTGGAGTTGGGTCTCCCTGGGTATTAGAAACGTTTACATAAACAAGAGGGGTCCCGTACAGAAATCTGTGCTACATTCAAAACGATACCTCTATCCCAACCCAGAAGAAACACCAGGCCTTTTTAAGCTCCACTCTCCATCCATGTCCTGTTGTCTTATTAGGAAAGCCCTGGGAATCTAAAGTGCCTCTTAGCATCACAAAATCTCAGAATTTTCCTAGTATCTGCTCTGAGGAGACTAACAAGCATGGATACATGTCTGAATTTAAATCCAGAATGGCCCTGAGACACACTTTAAAGACCACTCTAGAGTATCTGTTTAGAACCCACTTGGTGATTTCTCAGGAAGATAGTTTTAATTCATTCTTTGAATGCTACCTCTGCTCTAAACATTGGACAATTTACAAACATAATGGAAAACAAATTCAAAAGTAGGGGTCCTGAACAAAATATTTCCACGAGCCACCAATGAAATGGAAACACAAACAGTGAGCCGGGTTTAAACCCTAAGTGTAAAACCCTAAGGCTGAAGCAGCAGGCGGGCCAGGCCTTTAGAATAACGAATTAGAAAGCAGATTCGGCAGCCCACTGTGAACCTGGTTGTGGCCATGCTTGTTTACTGACTCATAAAAGAAGGCTGAAAACAGACTGCAGACAAACGCCAATAGCTCATAAACTGTGTTTAAGGACAGGGCAGCAGCACAGCCTCCACTTGGGGAACTAAACCACTACTAGGTGTTAAAAACTACAGTATCCTAATAGCATTTTACGCCAGGAACCCAGAACTGCCCTAGGAAAAGACTAGAACATGCAGAACTTGCCCCCATAGATGCAAATGCAAAACCACTAACCATGGAGGGGTAATACAGGAGTGCACGGGGGCAGCTTTAACAACCTTCCACTTAAAACTATCTGCAAACCACAATTCCTAATACACAATGGATGAAGTGATTAATTCACCTAGAAAAACTAGATTATAGCCTCCACTTCTCCACTCCTTGGGCTCTGTGCATAGCCCACTCCAGTTCCCATTTGCACAGTTCATCCCTGTTCACAGCCACAATGATGCCACCTGTCACAATAACCCTAAGGCTGCCTGGGAGCCACAGGACTGAACCTTTTCTGGACTGTGATGTAATCCCTTAGCTCCATGCTTACTTCTCTCGCATTACTCATCACACTACATGTTAAGTGCTTCTCTGATGCTACTTTTCCCATTCATCTATCATGTGCAATCCAGAGATTATCTTGTTCCCCATCAAATCCCCAGGCCCCAGCTGTCGGAGACCCCAACATACACATCTGAGACATGGAGGGGATGAGCAATCATGTGAGGAATTTACCTTCATTAAAGCGGTCTCACCACTGCTCTGCTGGACATTTACAAAAGCTCCTGCTTCCAAAAGAATAGCCACTGTAGTTAAAAAGTTCTATTAAAGAAAAGAAAACAAATTTAATTCTTCAAATTCTTATATTCAAAAGTAAGGTATTTTTGGATGTTTTGAAACTTTTAGCCACCAGGAAAAAGACAATCTATCCCAAGAAGGTAGGTGAAATTTCCTGGTTCTTTACTATGCAGGGTCTTGTGAGAACCAGAGGTGCTGGGTGGGTTCAGTCCCCTGCCCAGCCACACTCTGTTTTGCCAGCGAGTTCAATCTGAGGGTTAACCATTGCTTTCTACATAAGACCCTCTGCATAGCAATCCTTTAGATCAGTAGTTCTCAACCTTCTGGCCCTTTAAATACAGTTCCTCATGTTGTGACCCAACCATAAAATTATTTTCATTGCTACTTCAAAACTGTAATGTTGCTACTGTTATGAATCGTAATGTAAATATCTGATATGCAAGATGGTCTTAGGTGACCCCTGTGAAAGGGTCATTCAACCACGAAAGGGATCGCGACCCACAGGTTGAGAACCGCTGCTTTAGATAGATAATATATGGGAACATTTTAATTATTTTCAATTGGAAATGATTTTTCAATCAAGACCCTATAGATTGAAACTAATTTTAGTACCTTAATCGGAGGTCCTGTTGAATATAAATCCCTTCCAACTAGATAATCATTTTGAAAATTCAACTGCAAAGTATTATTGTTGATTTAAAAGAAAGCATCCATTCATGATAAGTCATAGATAAACTGAAATGTAAAATTAAGTTGACTGTATGACTGTTATATTTCACTACAGAAACAGATTTTGTCTTATTCCAGGAGCAGGAATTCCTGTAAGACTATGAAATGGCTGCACTGTGAGTGACCAACCTTTTCAGCTGCATGAATGAGTGCGGTGGTCCCATTCTTCTGTCTGCCATTCACTTTGGCTCCCTTTCTGATGAGAAGCCTCAGTAGATCGTCCTGACCTCCAGCTGCAGCAAGCATCACCAGTGTCATCCCACTTGAATCCTTCATTAGTTTTGTGTAAGGAAAAAATGTCAATGTTTAATCATAAAAATTGTATAACTAAGTTCTTTTCATCTAGACTGTTTCAACGTGAAATTATTAAAGTACATTGATTTAAGCATCTACTTAATTTTTTTCACTAAAATATCCTAATAAAAAACAAAAAACTAATAACCTTTGGAATTTTATATATATAAATGTTACTATGGGAACCTTAATCAGAGTACACTGGATGTTCAAGGCCAATCTCAGCAAGGACATAGCAATCTTACTGTATGCACTGAGCAGGTGTACCTTTCTGAGGCCCAAATATTGATGTCACTATTTGGCAAGAAGCCTCTTTTGTCTAAGTTGGTATAAAAATGTATTACTAACCAGGTGGTACAAGGCTGTTTTTATGTAAAGGCTGCTTTTATGTAGAGCTGGGCTGCTGTGTGTGCAATGGCTCCTATGTTTGCTTAGGTTGCTTTGTGCAGCTACTGCTTAGTAAGCTACTTTGAAGAACTGCTTTGTCTAATGGCTACTTAGCAGCAATGGTTACTTGGTCTGCAATAAAGACTCTCTCTTATACGCCTTCGACTTCTCATGTCTTCTCCGTCTCATACTCGGCGTCCATGAAGGTCCAGTTCTTGGCAGAGAAGGACCTGTGCTCCCACAGTTAGCACAGTCAAGCAGGATCAAAGAGTAAGTATTCCAACAGTTATAAAATTTTACAACTTCGATGTATTATGTTCTAAAGGCACATCAATACTTTGCACAAATCTTGAAGCTATCTAGATGGCAAAGGTATTTATCTCAAATTTCAGGTC
The DNA here is from genome assembly GCF_963259705.1 of Myotis daubentonii. NCBI lineage: Eukaryota > Metazoa > Chordata > Mammalia > Chiroptera > Vespertilionidae > Myotis > Myotis daubentonii. The sequence continues at coordinate 107,589,547 of NC_081841.1, forward strand.
TAAAACTTTCCTTGTGTTCTAGGCAAAACTCATACATTGATTATATTCATTTAGTTGGCCCAAAGATGTAAGGCTAGAAATGACCACTGGTCACCTAAGCCCAGTGTATTCAGGACACAATGAAATGAATGTTATCTGGGTTAAAAAACCATTGCTAACTTCTGGGAAGTAAGAGTTTGACTGCTCTAAGGATAAAAAAGATTCATAAGTAAGGAACAACACTGATATGAAAAAAGTGAGTAAAACAACTGCTTTGAATAAGATAAAATTACATAAAGTTGGTGAATAAAAAGGTAAGTATTAGCTAAAATTATTTCCAATTGCTAGTTAAAATGAACACCAGATGAGAAAACCAAACCATTAATTACCATCTGATACAACCAAATTCCAAGAGTATGAATTAATTTGGTTATAATCTGAAAGTTTTAGCAGAATTTGCCAGTAAATCTGAGGGAACACTAATGTAAGAAAAATTATTTCTAGCAATAGCACTTTCTCTAGATTTATAAAAATCTAACTTTAGAAAGTTCCCTGCATGCATCTCACAAAGACTGGGTGAGTTGGAGAGTAGGGGCCATAGTCAGGGTGGTGGGAGGAGGAGGCGGCAGTGGCAGCAAATAAATGGCTCTGAAGCAGGACCAGAGTCTGAATTTCAGGAGGGTCAGTGAGCGATGTGCTTTCATAGGCCTCCCTTTTTTTAAAATCCTCACCCAAGGATACATTTAGGGAGGGAGGGAGGGAGGGAGGGAGAAAGAGGGGTGGAGGGAGAGAGCGAGAGAATGCTCGGAGTGAGGACTGAACCCACAACCTAGGTATGTGCTGTGACCAGGAATCGAACACTCCACTTCTTGGTGCAACCAACTGAACCACCCAGCCAGGGCAACAAAGCTGTTCTGAATGCTGGCGGTTCTATTCCTTTGACACTACTCACTTTTATAATACGTTTCTGTTATATGACAAAGTGCTCTAATTCCTAATGCAAAAGGTTGAATTTAGTACCTATAACTGAAGATACTCATCCACTTGTGGGTTTTTTTAAACTGGTGCTTAAAGAATCCAACCTTTGCAAATCTATATTGTTCCTCAGGCATTTTATCTTTGCTCAGATTGTTGAAAAGTGGTGGCTTGTTTTGTGACTAATGCATGTTTTACCTTGACAGATGCAATGCACTGTGTAGCTACAATTTTCTGGAAAAGTAAATCTTTTAGGAATTGTTATTCAAATCTTCAAAGAAAACATCTGATAAAACCCAACATGCATCCCCGATGCATGTTTTAAGCAGCTTAAAAAAAAAAAAAAAAAAAAAAGGCAGAGTATAGGAGCTAAACCACCAACAAGACAGAAATCAAACCTGATGCCATGACCCTGAGGGAAAATCCTACTCAGACCAAAAACAGAACAGATCACTTCTATCACCACTGTTGTTCAGATATCACCAATTTCACAAGACCAAAGAAAGAAATTTTGAAAATAAGGGAAACAAAATAGTTATTTTTAGCAAGTGGTCAAACTATCTAGAAAGTAACTTTAAAATTACCACAGTAAGAGAATTTTCTAAAGTGGCTGGAGTCACAAACACAAACAGAAATCAATAGCTTTATCACAGTTAGAAAACAAAATGTAGGAGAAAAAAGATCTCATAATCATAGCAAGATAATTACAAAATTATAACATATTTAGAAATTGATCTGAAATAATAACTATGAAGAAAAAATTGTTTTGCTTAAGGAATTAAAATAAAGAGCTGAATGTAGTTATGTTCCTAAATGGAAGACTGAAAGTGTAATGATGTTAATTCTCAGCCAAATTGATCTATATATTTCATACAATTTTAATCAAAATAATTTTTTGAAGTGTAACCTCAAATGATTAAAGATCCACAACTATAAGCAAGAAAATGAAAGAAGAAAATATATAAATCTTTTCTAAGCAAGACAAGATACCCAAAAGCCATAAAGGAAAAGATCAACAGATGTAACTACCTAAAACCATAAGCCGTCTACCCCGGCCTGGTGGCTCGGGTGGACCTTCGTCTTGGACACCATAAGCTGGTGGGTTCAATTCCTGATCAGGGCACATACCCAGGATGCCAGTTCAATTCCCATTCTGGGTGCGTGCTGGAGGCAACTGACCAATGTTTCTCTCGTCTTGAAGAAAGACATTCTCAGGTGAGAAAATAAAAATAAACAGAAACCCTCCAAGCAATAAAAGATTAAAAAAACAAAAACAAAAAACCAACAAAGCTAAAAACCAGGAAAAAAAGGGTTAATATGCTTCCATATTTAAAAACACACACAAAATATTCTCCCATTTTTTGGGGGGGGAGGCAACCAAATTTTTGGTGGCCTTGTTTGAACAAGGCTGAAAAAAAAAATTCATAAATCAGTATAAAACCCACGGCAACAATAGGAAGTCGGGCAGCTGCTGTTAATAGACAGCTCTCAATGAAACACAGTGACTTGAAACACCACCCCTAATAGCAGCAGAGATTAAACCATTGACAAAATCAGAAGGATCACAGCCGAACCAAATGGTCACTTTAGGGGTGGGAATACAGGGACTAAAATTTTCTACATTCTGCAATTTTTGAATTTTATAAAATGAAATGCAATACTTTTGTAGCTAAATAAAAAAGAAAACAATTATTTTAAAAGCTAATTTACATATTCCTTTCATGAGATTTTACAAAGATGTATTTACTACCTCTTGGTCCAGGTTATATTCTTCATTTGAATTAAGTGCAACCTTCACAGTAATATAATCCCCATTTTTCACAGCATCTCTCAATAAATCTAAAATGAAAGAAATGATATTAGGTTTCTGTATCTAGATTTATGAAAAGGATCCTCATAACTCCCACACTACTCACTACTTGGAATGGCATCTGTTACAGAAAAGTTCTCATCTTCCCCATCAAGATGCTTTTGAAAATCTTCTAGTTTCATCCATTCCAGCTGCAGGTCCATGCCCAGACTCAAAATCTGCTGTCTGCCATCTGGAACACAGAAGGGCTTTAAAATACTTTTTTCTGTACTGACTTAATCAAAACTTTATATACACCTTTAACATATGTCATTATGTAACTGAGTCTTCAATGAAATTTCTGATTTTCTTTGGCGAGTAAACATAAACTACCCATATTTAGAAGTTACAGTGCTTCAAAAGCTTAAAGATAAATTGGTAAACTATTAATTATAAAATAGTAAAATATGAATTGTAAGTATAAGATTAAGTAGCTCAAAGGAAGAGAGAAACTAGAGTCAGTAAGAGGAACTGCCAACATTTCTTTCTTTGGCCATTCTTCTTGTACATTGCTTTCAATCATTGGAAATGTGTAAATCAGACATGTGTGTAAGTAACAGTAAATGCCCTTTGATCCTTCCAGACTCGGATCACACTTTTCCTCCTGAAAGCCCTCTCTACTGAGTGTACTCCAGGCCCCACCACCACCATTAAGCAAATGCTGGTCTCAGTTGTCTGATCCCTGGACTCAGTGAGTCTTTTTTTTTTTTTTTTTTTAAATATATTTTATTGATTTTTTACAGAGAGGAAGGAAGAGAGATAGAGTTAGAAACATCGATGAGAGAGAAACATCGATCAGCTGCCTCCTGCACATCTACTGGGGATGTGACCGCAACCCAGGTACATGCCCTTGACCGGAATCGAACCTGGGACCTTTTAGTCCGCAGGCCGACGCTCTAACCACTGAGCCAAACCGGTTTCGGCAGTGAGTCTTAAGCATAACTCATTTGGGAGAAATTAAAAATGACTGAAAAGCACAAATAGTTAAAGGCTTTTACCTAAAACCAATTCCTCAAATGACACAGATGTTATGCAGTTAACCTTGCCATAGAAATGGAATTTGTAAAAGCAATGCAAATACACTTCTCCCAAAGCTCTCAACTGGAACCAGCACTGAGCATGGAGACATGACAGCACAGCCTCGAGTGACACACTTAGATCTGTACTCCAGCTCCCTGTTAGCTGTGTGACTTTAAGTTACAGAACTCACTGTACCTCCCTCTCTGAATAGAAAAAGCAGCTAACACTCCATAAGGATTGTGTAATTATTTCTGTGAATTAATGCATTTAGACTATAATGACCTGTGAGGTCACCGTCGAGGAAAGCGAGCCACCTCCTCCCAAAACTGTGGGAAACCACAAACCACAGGAAGCACTGAGGAGGCCATACAAATGAAAGGCCATATAAATGGAGAAAGGCCATCTAATTTACAGGATTGTTAAGTAACAGAACACAAGAGCTCCAAATCAAGAGCTCTCTTCCCCATGAATCTATCTGTTTTTTAAATCTGCAAGGACCTGATTCTGAGGTGTCTGAACATGCCCAGGTAAGTGCTGTTATCAACTGCTATAGTTTTATACAGCGGCCTCAACAGAACATGGGGCGATTACTGCTGATGCCCGATACATGGTCTAGTTGGGCAACCTGTCCAGTGGGGTAACAGCTATTATTCAACCCAACACAACACTGTCTGTATGGAAACAAAGAGGGCCTGCAGCAGCCAGTGGGCTGAACTCAGTAGCTTGGCTGATGATCAGTCAAGAGCCCTGGCCATTAATACTTTGCACTAATAGGTGGGCTACTCTAAAGGGGTTGACCCTACAGCTCAGGCAGTGTGAAGCCACAGGTGGATGATCATGAGTGAGCTTTTGTGGGGTCAGGACATGTGGAAACACATTTGAGTCCACCTGCAAGAGCCTAAGGCTCCTCACTTTTCCACATCCCAACACATGAGGCACTAACACCCGCTGGCAATCAGGAAAGTGAGGCCCTAACAGCTGACCCTTCAGTGGATGCAGCAGATAGGTACACAGGAGTGGCCACCACAGCGCCTGGGTCGGATGGGAGTATCGCTCCAGAAATAGTGACTTGTTAATGCAGTGACAGTATTAAACAATTCATAGGGCAACTGCCACAGGAGTTGGGGGCCACAGATTCATTGTATCAGCCCCTCCCTCCAAGTGGGGCAAACCAAAGCTATTCCCTGTTGCTATGCAAACCAGGCTGCCACTACTAGAGGATTAAAGATGTTGAGAAGACAGTGATGGGGTCACGTTTTAGAGATCACAATGTGCTAGACTGGGCAAAAGAACATGACACTGACTGGAGGCCCATCCCCCTTATGACCTGCAGGCAATAGGGCTGGTAGAAAGGAATGAGTAGTAAAGCCACAGATGATGTTACTACCAGGTAAACCGCTATACCAAGGTGGGCTAAAGTACTATCCCAGGCTTTCATACAGTTGAATGATCAGCCAGTAGGGCCCATTGTCCATATGACAGACTAGGGACCCCTGTTGAGGTACCTAATGCCATAAAGCAGGGGTGGGGAACGCCTGCCTGGCCCCGGCCCACAAAATCATTTGGTCTGCCCTGCCAAGGCATTAGGGGTGAGTTAATTAAATGTTTGACCAAATACAGCAGGCTAATTTTTCTAAGTTAATAATTTTGTATGGCTGGCAAATGATGTTATAAATATCCCAATAGCCCTTGACAGAAAAAAGGTTCCCCACTCATGCCATAAAGGAACATAAGTCACAAGAGACAGTCATTGCCCTGACTCGAATTGTGGACCAAAGTGCTGTGCTGCTAAGAACATGAAGCCCCCCTCACACCTGGGAGAGGCATCCATCATCTATAGGAATTTGCAATGAGATGTCCCACCGGGATGAGGGTGACTTGGCATCCCAGGTGAGGGGAACTACACTGGCACCCTGCTGTCCTGCCAGATGACCTGTGGAAAAGCACCTGGAAAGAAACACGCACCACAGAGAGGAGATGAGCTGGGGGTCCCAGTCTGGCATGTTCTACTCCCAGTAGTCCATTTCCTCACCCTGTGTGCTCCAGCTGACATGGATGGTATACATGTCCTGGTCAAGTTCCTAAAGTTGCTAACCCCCCTCTCCTCAAGGCCAGATTTGGTTTCCCATGGATGCCATCATTCAGCCACCATCTCTGTTCCCTCCATTGCCCTGGATGATGTTATGACACACAAGAAAGCCCCTACACTAAGCTCACCCAAGCCTTGAATGTTAGCCAACAAAGCCCATCTTTATTGAATACTGAAAAGTCCCTAAGAGAGAGCTGTCCTCTGAAGCAGGATGGCTTGGACATTACTACTGCATCACAAGGAGGCAGACCTGTGCCACTGTCCAAACACAATGTGTTCACACCATTAGTCTGCTAATGTATCACATTGAGGACACCAGTGAATGCACTGAGTGATCTGACCCCTAGCCTAGCAGACTTAATAAATCAGTGGTTCTGATCTTGGGGCTTAAAGGAAAAATTATTACTTGCTTTGGGAATCATTGTCTTAACCTGTTATTGCTTGCATATGCCTGTACTGTGGCTGTGGTGTCTGTCTCCAATGCAACCAGAGAGAGGCCAAATGAGCCACTTCCATGCTGACCCCTCAAGGGCACATTGCGGAAGAGGAGGCATGTGACATTGTAAGAGCCAGTCACAAGGGGTGGAGTGTTGGAAGAGGTCATTCAAAGGACATGACCATCGATTGAACATCATAGGCAACTGGAGGTTCCCTCAACCCTCCCAATGTATGTCCTCACCGCCGTTCTCCCACAGTGGGAGCCACTTCAGGGATGCAGCCTTGATAGCAGAAGGTATTGTGAGACCACCTGGACTGAACACATGACTGAACATCATTTAGGCCTCTCTATAAACTTTAAGACTTGGCAGGCAGTTTGGAGATCTACTTGCCTCACAGTCTCCCAAGATGAGCCTCGTATGTAAGTTCCCTTGCTTATTCTACTTGCCAACTACCCATTTGGGGTGGCTGCCTTCCAGTTTCTCCCTGCCCTCTCTGTAAAGGGTGGTTCAGATGTCATCTGGGGATGCCCAAGGGTATAAACCAACATCTACTGTGTGTGTTCACTGCCTGGTATCGTAAATAGCAGAGCTGCTATTTGGCATCTGGCCTTGGGGCAAGCCATTTCCTCCTCTCCCTTGTCTATATACAGGTCCTAGCAATTGTCCCAATTTCCTATAAGCTAATGCATCTAAAAGCATGATTTACCTGATACCCAGGGCCTAACTGTTTTGTAGTACCAAGGCAACCCAGACTATCCACTCTGCCATATATTCTGTAACATTAATTCTCTTCAACTTTTTCAAGATTCAAATGATACAGTTTTATCAGATTTATTCTGTCCTAGTTATAAGTACATATATATTGCACTCTTTCTGTTACCCTCACAGCCATGTGCCCAATATTCCACACATTGACCTCCCTCCTCAGCCAATCCCAACATCATCAGGAGAGCATTTACAAACATGCCATTTAGGAAGTGTCATTTGCTGCAGTTAAAAGGATAGAATATAAGTAAGTCTGCATTTGATAATTTTCTGAAAGAAATCTATTAGGTATACAATCAAGCTACTTAGCAAGAGTGATAAAGGCAGAATACCTGAAATTTGTACAATTTCAAAATGTGCTGGTCACATCATAGGGACTTATAAAATATTTGTGTGGTCAATTTAAAAACCACAGAATGGCCTAAGTTTTCAATATAAAAAGCTGTTTATTCAGGAAATTGAAACAAAATCGTCTGTGCCTTTATTTTCTGATATTGAGTTACAATGGGAAAAAATGAGGTGAGTGAAATCATACAGCCCTGAGAAAATATGCAAACTGACTGCAAACACTCACCAGAATTCTCGTCGGCCGGGCACATACCATCTAGAACGTCCTGATCACCTTCTGCAGCTATACATGCCCATGTGTCAGTCTCATCTCTTGTATTTCTCCTTTCTTTAAGTACCTGATTGTTTTCCTTGGTTTTATGATCTTCTGCAAAATTACAATCCAGTGGTGTTTCTTCTCTTTTCTGATTATTCTCAGGAAAATCATTTTTTCCTTCTGGAGTTAATTTAAATAAATCAAATGCATTTCTGATTTCCTTAAATGCTAGTGAAAAAAATAAAAATTGTAATGAATAGGAACCACAATTTCTGTTGTAATCAAAAGAAAATCTGGGTTTGTGTTAAAGAAACAGGTATTTCCTTAATTTTTACTAATATCTACCTTGGTTCTAAAGCATCATTAAGTATGTACTTATCAAACCCATGAAGCTGTTTCAACTGGTCTTTCTATTGGCTGCTCAATGCTTAGAAAGGGTTTACATAGAAAGTGAATGGCTGTTTTCCACTGTTATGAACCATTCCCAGTTTTGACAAGATAGTCAGCCTCAAAATAACCCCAGTCATACCACCAACTGTCCTGCTTACACATCTGCCTACAACTGTAACCTGAAGCTAACATTGTACACAATGATCTCTGGGGTGAGTGGGGAAATGGGAGGGTACCATGCCAGCACACTGACTGTGCATCTGGTAGAAATTAGCAGATGCATGTGAAACTTCCACACAACTTTTTTAAAAAAATATATTTTTATTAATTCCAGAGAGGAAGGGAGAGGGAGAGACAGACAGAAATATCAATGATGAGAGTCATTGATCGGCTGCCTCCTGCATGCCCCACACTGGGGATCGAGCCTGCAACCTGGGCATGTGCCTCAACTAGGAATCGAACCCTGACCTCCTGGTTCATAGGTCAATGCTCAACTATTGAGCCACACCAGCTGGTTCAACTTTTAACAAAAAATAAAAGTGAAAAGAAGATTGGCAAAGCACTAGATCTGACATAATAACCAGAAAAGGGGCAGATACACGGAATAGGCTGGTCCCACACCCACCTGAGGCGGTTTAAAATCGGGAGGCATGGCCAGGGGAGGTATGGCCTTGACCTAGTAACTCAGTTGGTTAGAGCATTATCCCAATACGCCAAGGATGCAGGTTTGATTCCTGGTCAGGGCACATATAAGAATCAACCAATGACTGCATAAATAAGTGGAACAATAAATCAATGTTTCTTTCTCTCTGAAAATAAATTGATAAAATAAAATTGGGCCCTGGCCAGTGTTGCTTGATGGTTAGAGTGTCAGCCTGCACATCGAAGGGTCACGGGTTTGATCCCCAGCCCTGGTCAGAACATGTGTGGGAGGCAGCCAATTTATTTGTCTCTCTCACATTGATATATGTCTCTCTCCCTTCCACTCTAAAAATCAATGGGGGGAAAAATCTAGGTGAGGATTAACAAAAAAATAAAAAAATAAATATAAGACAAGTCCCCATAACTTCTGGCTGGAAAAACCACCAGGGACTGTGGCTGAGGGAGATGAAGGGCTGCTAGAATCCCAGGCAATTCCTCTTAAAGGATCCATGCATGGACTTAGTCCAACTCACTCCCTTTAAGCTCCAGTGATGGGGTAGCAGCTTGAAAGGAAACAGGGACTTACAAGAAGGAACTGAATTTTCTGTCATGAGGGCAAGAGCAGGGGAGGGGGCAGCTTACTGCCCAAATGAAAAGTGCAGGCAGAAGCCTTATCTGAGTCTCCATTAACCTGGCTCACACTCTTTACCACACCCAGTTTGTGGACCCACCCAAGCCATTTCCAGTGGTTTTTCCTTACAAATGGCCTCTCTTGCCTTATGCTTCGAACTTACTGAAAACCTCTCAAACATGCAGCATCTGGCCCCTGCATATCCCATACCTCTTGCTAAGTGGCCTCAGGCCCAGCACTACCAACAGCCAACCTTGGTTCACAGCTTTGCCTCTCTTGGGTAACTCCAAGCCCAACATAAGTAGCAGCCATCTGCAGATCACTCTATAACTCAATGCCAGGTGGCTGACCTTGCACTTCCTGGGAGGTTCCACAGCCAGGGCATCCAGGGGACAGCTGCAAACCATACCAGATTGCAACCCTACCAACCTCAAAAGTGATACACTCAAGGGGCAGACTCATGGACATCAAAGCCCCACTGAAGCATGTATTGCTCCACAGGATCCACTCCTGCACAGCAGCTCCTCTGCTGTAGTTGCAGAAGGGTCTCACAGCTGATAGGCCCGGGAGTCCATCCCTCTCAGTGAGGCCAAAAGCAATCAACACTTAACTACAACAGGACAGTGCACACAGCTCAGACAGGAGCACACCTGGAGTGCCCAGCTCTAGTGACTCAGGAAGGTGCGCCACAGGGCCCTACAGGACACCTACGACAAAAGGCTATTCTACCAAGTCCAGGAGACATAGCAGCTCTAATACATAGAAACAAACATATGCAGACACGAAAAAAATAAGTTCCAAATGAAAGAACAAGAGCAATCTCCAGATAAAGAACTAAATGAAATGGAAGCAAACAACCAAATACAGAGTTCAAAACAATGGAACTTAGTGAGAACTTCAACAGCATGAAAAAGGACAAAGAAACCATAATAAAGAATCAGTCAGAAATGAATAGTACATTTACTAAAATGAAAAATAATTTACAAGAAATCAACAGTAGTGTAGATGATGATGAGAATCAAAGCAGCAATTTGGAATACAAGAAAGCAAACAACAACAAAACACTCAATCAGAACAGCAAAAGGAAAAAAGAATCCAAAAATATGAAGATAGTGTAAGGAGCTTCTGAGAAAACTTGGAAGCATGCAAGCATTTGCATCATGGGAGTACCAATAGGAAAAAAGAGAGAATAAGGAATTGAAAACCTATTTGAAAAAAGGACAGCCCTGGCTTGTGTGGCTAAGTGTTTAGAACTTCAGCCTATGCATCGAAGGGTTGCGGATTTGATTCCCAGTCAAGGGCAGGGAAATTGAGTTGCAGATTCAATTCCCAGCCCTGGTCAGGGCATGTGGAGGAGGCAACCAATTGATGTGTCTCTCTTGCATCAATGTTTCTCTCTCTCTCCCTCCTTCCCTGCCTCTCTCTCTCTTGCCCCCTCCCCACTTCCCTCCCTTCCACTCTCTGAATATTCTCTGGTGAGGATTAACAACAACAACAACAAAAAGATAGAAAATATCCCTAACCTGGTGAAGGAAATAGACACACAAGTTCAGGAAGTGCTGAGTCCCAAACAAGATGACCCGAGGAGGTCTAAACCAAGACACATAATTAAAATGTTAAAGACAAAGAAAGTGTCTTAAAAGCAGCAAGAGAAAAACTGTTGGTTATCTACAAGAGAGCTCCCATAAGACTGTCAGTTCATTTCTCAACAGAAACTTTGCAGGTCAGAAAGGAGGTTGCAAAAAATATTCAAAGTGATGAATAGCAAGGACTTACAACTAAGATTACCCAGTAAACCTACCAGTTAGAATCGAAGGACATATAAAGAGCTTTCCAGACAAGAAAAAGTTAAAGGAGCTCACCACCAAACCAGCATTACATGAAATGTTAAAGGGTTTTAAGAAGAAAAAAGAAGATTAAAAAAATGAACAATAAAATGGCAATAAATATGTACCTATCAACAGTTGAATCCAAGAAACAAAATAAGCAAACAAGCAGAACAAAACAGACTCACAGATACAGAGAAAATTTTGAAGGTTGCCAAGATGGGAGGGGGGGTTGGAGGAATGGGTGAAAAACGTGAAGGGATTAAAAGTACAAACTGGTTTTTATGAAACAGTCTTGGGGATGGAAAGTATAGCATAAGGAATATAGTCAACAGCATTCTAATAACTATGTATGGTGTCAGATGGCTATGAGATTTACTGATGACCACTTAGTAAGTTATATAATGTCTAATCACTGGGGTGTACACCTGAAACTAATATAATAATGTGTGTCAACTGTAACTGAAAAATAAACAGGTGATTTTTTTTAGTTCTGTGACATGGAAGATCAGGGGAGTGTCTCACAGTAAATGTAATCCCTTGTATAAAATATGGAAACGGTAAACGGCAGTATCAACACTCACTGTTTAATCCCTTCGGCTCTTTGCGGCCTTTTTCTTCCTTGTCCAAATCATGTCTTTTTTGATATTTTTCTTTGGATTCATTTTTTTTGGTCTCTTTCTCCTGAAAGAGAAACATGTAAGACCCAGAAGAGGAACATAGAAGAGCTCATACCACTTGACACTGACACCTCTGTGTGCCACAGAACCTGACCCTGATGATTAAATCTTGTTCATATAAACTGCTTCCCCAAGCGAGATTATCCCTCAACAATAATTTACAAAACGTTAAATTCAAAACCCAACACCAATGTCAAGTCTATGTTGAGTTTTTTTTACTATCAAAAATAAAGAAAATTAAAAAAAAAATGGTACCCGCCCTAACCAGTTTGGCTCGGTGGATAGAGCATTGGCCTGCAGACTCAAGGGTCCCAGGTTCAATTCCCGTCAAGGGCATGTACCTTGGTTGTGGGCACATCCCCAGTGGGGAGTTTGCAGGAGGCAGCTCATTGATGTTTCTCACTCTCTATCCCTTTCCCTTCCTCTCTGTAAAAAATCAATAAAATATATTTAAAAAAATGGTACCCTACAATCCTACTAACCAAACATGACTTTTTATTTCTGCCCATTCTTACCTTCTGAATGTTCTAATTTTGCAGATAACTTCGTTGTTTAAAATTCATTTTAAAAATTTACATTGCACAGATATTTTTATATCACTATGTTCATATGTATGTATGGTTTTCTTCACCATAAAATGTTGTACTTTTGATCTCATGATTAATATTTCTGTGGATATATAATAGCTCTCAAATTGATACAACATTTTCTTAACCATTTCCTCATAGCTAGACAGACTGGTATTAGTTTTTGTGAAAATAACACTACTATATATTTGTCTACAAAACTCTTTCTCCCTTAAAAATAATTTCCTTAAGTCTACAAAACTGGGAATAATGAATGAAAAAAAATTCACCATTTTTATAGCCCTTGATATGTGAATACCTTCATAATGTGTAAAATAGTTTCATTTTGAAAACCCATAGGAAAATAACTTTTTAAATAAGGGGGCAAATTATTTAATATATTTTTGTAAGAAAAGACTTTTAATTGTTAGTGTACTCAGGGCACTATTTGGTGAGTAAAAAGTGGTATATTCTTAAGACAACAGGGGGGAAATATGAAGTAGGATGTAAAAAGCTATAATGCTACTAGGCACACTAAATGCCCTAACAGGAGAAAAATTGTTCCTATAGTTCAGTGATGGCGAACCTATGACACGTTGTGTCAGAGGTGACACGTGAACTCATTTTTTTTGGTTGATTTTTCTTTGTTAAATGGCATTTAAATATATAAAATAAATATCAAAAATATAAGTCTTTGTTTTATTTACTATGGTTGCAAATATCAAAAACTTTCTATATGTGACACGGCACCAGAGTTAAGTTAGGGTTTTTCAAAATGCTATAGTTCCAATGTTTCCTCATTATTAGTGAAACTTCCTGACCACTCAAAAGAGCGCTAGCTAGATGGGAATATTGCTTATCCTGTAAGATTTTAACACATAGTCCTTCAACCAAACCCTCCGGGAGTACTCACTTCTCCAGCAGAGTCAGTGGACCGGAGGCCCCTCTCTTCCCCACCCACCCTTGAGCTCTTTTGTGTCTGGGCCAGTGAAGATGTCAGATTATCTGACTCAGTAGTACTTCTGCTTTTGTCTTGATTCCTCTGCTTTTTATGTGCATTTTTCTTCTCTAAAGAAAGGTTCTTGTTTTCTAGCTTTTTGTTCTCTTTAAGTTCCTCAGCCTTTCTGGGTTTCTTTTTGTTTCTCCTTCCTCTGACATCAGCATCTTCATCAGCACTTCCGGGGCTGTCCAGGTATTTATCTAGAACAGCATCTTGAGCTGCATCTAGCCCTGCTTTGTCTTTTCCACTTTTAGTCTTTAGTTTCTCTTCTCTGTTGTCAGACTGTAAATCTTCACTGTCCCCCTCCTGAAAGGGGAGATCATTAAGTAGATCTGATTCAGAGTCCAACTGAGATTCAACACATTTCTCTTTTCTTGTTTTTCTGTTTTCTTTGGAGTCTTCTTTTATTTTAGTCTTTAAATCTCTTATTTCACCCTTTTTAACTTTCTTTAGTTCCTTAGTTTCTTTTATATCATCTTTTTTGGGCTTTTTGGATTCCTTTAATTCTTCTTTGGCTTCTGAAATTCTTTTCTTTGTCCTTAAATCAAAAAGTGAAATTTCAGAGTTCTCCAAGTCTGGTTTGGATTTCTCTTTTAGTTTCCCAGGCTTTGCTCTTTTCTTCTTCAGATCATCTGGACTTTTCTCTTCTCTCTGCTTTAATTTTTTCTTTTTCTTTTTTGGAGAAGTATCTTCTTTTGTCTCACTTTGCTGATCGCTATCAGAGTTTGCCTCAAATATGTCATTATTTAAAGATAGTCTCTATAAAATAGAAAATATTTAAATACTCATTAACATAGTAATTCAAAAGTTTTTGGAAAGTAGTACTAATTATATATGGTAGAAATGTCTTTTTTCTCCCCAGCAATTTCTCGACTCCTTAAAATTATTTACCTAAACAGAAGTTGCTTAGTATTACTTATATCTCTGATTTAGCAAATAAGACTTGGTAGTGATGATGACTCTCAATTTAAGAAAATAGATAAACACAAACAGAGGAACAAAACTGTTAGCATTGCTGAAGATCTGAAACTAAAGGTCAACCCTATGAACCGAGAGTTCAAGGTTCGATTCCCAGTCAGGCACATGCCCAGGTTGCAGGCTCGATCCCCAGTGTGTGGTGTGCAGGAGGCAGCTGATCAATGATTCTCTCTCATCACTGATGTTTCTATCTCTCCCTCTCCCTTCTTCTCTGAAATCAATAAAGAAAAAATTAATAATAAAACAACTTCAAAACAAAACAAAAAGTCTTATGTATGGTGATGGTACTGGTGGTGGTGGTGGTAGGGAATGGGGTTGTACATGATTTGAACCTCAAAATACTCCAAAAACACCAAGTAATTTGTACAGACTTTCTTGGTTGCTGAAAAAGTATTTACCAATCCAAACAAAATTTTGTTTTATTTTTTTAAGATTTTAGGTCCCAGAATAGTCATAAACTTGCTGTTAAACTTCACTGTTGCATATGGAATGAGCTAAGATGGCATCCAAATCTCACCTCCACAACTGATATGCTATACAGTTGATCCTTAAACAACACAGGAGTTGGGGGGTGTTGGTGGGGGGTAACAGACTCCTGCACACTCAAAAATTAGAATATAACTTTGAACCCACTAAAACTTTACAGTCATGCTTCAGTATCCATGGGACCCCCACCTCCACAGATAAAAAGATATATGGATGCCTGTCCATTATATAAAACTAGGAGCCCAGTGCAAGAATTCATGCACCTTGAAAGGAACTGTGGGCCGCCAAGCTGCGGTGGGCACAGGGGCGGGTCTCGGCCCATCCTCTGTGCCCCCGCCTGGCCCCTCCCGCTGCGGATGCCAGAGCCCTCTCTGCTGGCAGCCCTGCTGCCACTGCCACTGCTCCTACATGCTGATGGTGCTGATTCTGCTTGCACCTGCTGACAGCTTGGAGCAATTGGGGCTGGCACCAGCAGTGGGTGCAAGCAGGACCGGCGCTATCAGCGGCTGCTGCCCTAATCACCCCTCAGGAGCAGGGGGAGGTGGAGAAGCCTTCAGGGGCAATCAAGGCCGGCAGCTGCCGCTCACACCCATTGATGGTGCTGAGCCATTGGGGCTGGTGCCAGGCGCCGGCAGCGGGTGTGAGTGCCGGGCGGGACCGTGATGCGCAGGAGCAAAGAATTTTCAGTAACCACCAGAGGCTCACCCTGATGACAGCAACTGGTGCCCCTGCCTTGGTCTGGCGCCCCCGCACACCTGCTCCACCATCTGGCCACAGCCAATGCCTGCCATGTTCCACACTCTGCAGCCTGTTGCCGATGCCCACCATGTTCTGTGCGCGCCCCCTGGTGGTCAGCGCACAACATAGCAACCGGTTGTTCACTTGTTTTGCCTTTTGGTCTATTTGCATATTAGGATTTTACACACACACACACACACACACACACACACACACACACACACACGTATATATGGCACATATCAATGTATACACAGTGGGACCTTACATCCACAGTTGAATCCGTAAATGAGAAAACTGAGAATAGGGAGGGTTGGGCTAAAGGTATATTTATTGAGAAAATCCGCACATAAATGGACCTGTGCAGTCAAACCCATATTGTTCAAGTATCAACTGTACTTCAAATTAGGTATGGACTGGAGACAGGGAGAAAAAGGTACTAATTTACAAATAAATGAACCTGTTTATCAAATTGATAATATAACCAAACACAATAATTAACCCAAATAACTTTAACACTAAACACCCTCAGTGAATTTTGTATGTACAAAAAAAACCCCTGCAACTAAATTTGGAATTTTACAGTAAGATGGGTGTAACAAATCTGAAGCTAATTCCTAATCATTGTTGTACTCAGTGCAGATAATGTTGATGGGAACCAGTATTCTCAGAGTATAAAAAGGGAGCTAGAACAATGACCAATGTGAATGAGAGAAGGACATTGTAGTGATGGACTGAAATTACATATATCAATATTAATTTATGATTTAAAACAAAAATGTATGTTTTCCTTAAAGGGCTTAGAAATAATGGTACCCCAGTAGCAGTGAATACATCTTGGCTTCTAAACCCTATTCCCCTCTAGAGAATGAGTGCTGAAGCAGAAAAGTTCATGGCAAAGCAAGGATTTGGTCAAAACTGACAAGGGAATATAAAAAGGACACAGGAACTGGCTTGAAGGGGCTCCCACTAGATAAATTAGGAACCATTTTAGCATTAAGATGAATAACAACAGGAATGGACATAACACACTGACTGAAAAGATTCCATGAGTGTACTGACACTGAGAGGGAAGGGCTTCCCTTTATAAGACACAGACTGAAAAACACAGAATAACAAATAGAAAAATCAATATTTTGCAACCAACACAGTAAAAGCTAATTGAGGCAAGAATCATCCAAGTATTTTAAAATCATGGGGTGATAGGTTGTTGGGAAATAAGAGATTCTCACAGTTTCAAAGATTACAGTCAAGCTTGGTTCTTGAACATCTCCCATCTTGAACAATTCAGTTCTCTACCAAATTGTTCACGGGTAAAAATGTCTCTGTTGTTGAACAAGCTTCAGTTTTTTACCTGACAACCCTTTCCTACTGTATATCAGCATGACAAAAAGCATCTCTCAGGTCACAAAGGAGAAAATGCTCTAGTATGAGTCAGTTTATGGCTAACATCTCAAGATATTGTGCTGTGAATATTTTTTAAAAATATATTTTTATTGACCTCAGAGAAAGGGAGAGGGAGAGATAGAAACATAGATGATGAGAGAGAACCATTGGTTGGCTGCCTCCTGCACATCCCCCCACTGAAGATTGAGCCCACAAACTGGGCATGTGCCCCTGACCAGAATCGAACCTGGGACCCTTCAGTCCACAGGCCGGTGCCCTATCCACTGAGCCAATCCAGCTAGGGCATGCTGTGAATATTTTTGTGGGTTGTTTTTTTTTTTTTTGCTTTTGTTGCTGGCAAATGGACAATTAGCACAATTTTAAAACAGAAAGAGGCCATCAAGAGTGCTAATGTTACTAATAGTGTGAAAGAAATAATGTTCTTGCACATTATTCATGGTGGCCAAGACATGGAAACAACCAAGGTGTCCTGTGATAGAAGATTGGATAAAGAGGATGTGGTACATCTACACAATGGAATATTTTTCAGCCATAAGAAAGGATGAAATACTGCCATTTGCAACAACATGGATAGACCCTGAGAATATTATGCTAAGTGAAATAAGTCAGAAAAAGCTAAGAACCATATGATTTCACTCATATGTGGGATATAAAACAAACTCATGAACACAAACAGCAGTGTGGTAGTTGTCAGAGGGAAAGGGGTGGGAGAAAAGGGGGACCTAATATATGGTCACAGATTTGACTTCTAAATTTAATTTAAAAAAAAAAAGAAAAGAAAGAAACAATGATCGATCACAGGCAATTGAAGAGGCAGAAAACTATTGATTTGGATAAATGAAAACCACTTGGCCGGTGACAGCATTTCGGAGGCAATGACATGTGAAAAAGCTAAGACGCTGCATACTGACCTCCTGAAAGACAACCTGGAAAGGAGTGTTGACACTGACTCGTTTAAGGCTAGTAGGGAGTGGTTCAATAAATTTAAGAAAAGTGTTTATTTATAGGTTCAACAGTACTGTATTTAAGAAAGGTTTTTAAAACAGAATAATTTGGGGGTCTGGGACGAATTAATTCAATTTACATGATTTCTAATGGGAAAAAATGATTTGGTTTTGGAACAAACTGCTTCTCCAACAGCCTTACGGAATGAATTAAGTTCGAAAACCGAGGTTCTACTGTACTTATTATTTTTAAAAAAATATATTTTATTGATTTTTTACAGAGAAGAAGAGAGAGAGATAGAGAGTTAGAAACATCGATGAGAGAGAAACATCGATCAGCTGCCTCCTGCACATCTCCCACTGGGGATATGCCTGCAACCCAGGCATGTGCCCTTGACCGGAATCGAACCTGGGACCTTTCAGTCCGCAGGCCGACGCTCTATCCACTGAGCCAAACCGGTTTCGGCTTATTAAATTATTTATTATCAGGTTACTTAATATTTTAAAAGTAAAAATGTATTTTTAAAAAGGGTGAAAAAAATAATGGGCCTGATTATCATTTAACTATAATTTATAATCAGCAATAAATTAGAAAACTGACATAATCCTTTTTTAAAAAATCCTCACCTGAGGACATTATCTTAGAGAGAAGAAGGGAGAGAGAGAGAAATACCAATGTGAAAGAGAAACATCAATTGGATGCCTTTTGTAGGTGCTCCAACTGGGGATCAAACCTGCAACCCAGGCAGCACATGCCCCGATGGGGAATCAAACCGGCAACCTTTCTGTGCAGTGGACAATGCTCAACCAATTGAGCCACTCCTGCCAGGCTGACATCCTATCTTGATGTAATTAATGTACACCACACTGAATCTAATCAAGAGAAAGCAAATCGTCTTATTCCAATTTTAGAAAATACTGTTTATTTGTGATTTAACATTAATTTTCATTTAATTCCAATTTAAATGATCTTCTATGAAACAACTGGCCTAAACTCATAAAAAACTGTCCACATCATGAAAGACAAAAGGCTATGGATGTGTTCTAGACTAGGACAGGAAACTAGGAAGACATGAAACGAAATGCCCTGCATAACAGGAAGCAATAAAGGACCTTCAACAAGGACAATGGGGAACACAATGATGTGTCAGCTAGACATCAGACAACAGTGTTACTGATGTAATGCTACTGAGAGGTACAGTAAGGAACCTGAATTTTCCTGAGGACGTCTCTGTTGTTATGAGACACAAGCTGAGGAATTAAAGATATAGGTTATCATGTCCTCATACTACAACTACCTGTTTTGTTCTTTTAAAGGATGTGTTTTTTATTTTATGTATTTTTTTATTGATCTTAGAAGGGGGGTGGGGGGCGATAGAGGAATAAACAATCAACTGAGCCACCACAGCCACGGTAACAAATACCATTTTCTGCATCATGTGTATTTTATGGTAAACAGCATTAACAATGATTTCTGGATTATTTTAAGAAACCATTTCTAACTTCTTGTTATACTTACTAAGTCCTAAGTAGGCAGTCCTCCCAGAATTAATGAGAGAAAGTGACAAATCAAATATTCTTACAGATGCTACTTTGGTAAAACCTCTCCTTAAGACAAAAACCTTGGTGATTGGGAATATCACGACATTCACAGGCCAACACATATGCTGCTTATATGAATGCACGCAAAGAGATGAATGAAGGCACTGGCCAGGTAGCGCACTTGGTTGGAGCATAGTCCTATACAACAAAAGGTTGGGGGTTTGATCCCGGTCAAAGGAGTACAGGAGGCAACTGATCAGTGTCTCTCTCTCTCAAAATCAATTAAAAAAAAATATATTATAAAAAAAGAAAATACAACTCTTAAAAAAAAAAGCCCTAGCCGGTTTGGCTCAGTGGATTGAGCATCAGCCTGGGGACTGAAGGGTCCTAGGTTTGATTCCGGACAAGGGCACATGCCTTGGTTACAAGCTTGATCCCAGCCCTGGTTGGGGTGTGTGCGGGAGGCAACCAATTGATGTATCACTCTCACATCGAAGTTTCTCTGTCTCTGTCTCTCCCCCGCCATTGCACTCTAAAAAATCAATGGAAAAATATCCTCAGGTGAGAATTAACAACAAAATAGAAGTCTTTTTTTAAAAAATGTTTTTACTGCTTTTTAGACAGAGAGGAAGGGAGAGGGTAAGAGAGGTAGAAACACTGATGAGAGAGAAACATCATAGATCAGCTGCCTCCTGTGTGGCCCTGATGGGGAATCAAACCACAACCCTGTGTTTGGTTAACAGGTGGAGGAAGCTCAATCACTGAGCCCACACCCATAGGCCATAAAAAAGAAGGAAATCTTACTCTTTGTGACAGCATGAATGGACCTGGAGAGCATCATGCTAAGTGAAATAAGCAAGTGAGAAAAAGGCAAGTACCATATGATTTCACTCATATGTGAAATCTAATGAATAACAGATTAACAAGCAAAACAGACACTCACAGGTAGAGAGAACAGGCTGATTGCTCGCTATGTGGGGTGGGAAGGGGGCTTGGTGAGGAGGGGGTGGTGGAGGGTTTGAGCCAAGAAGAGAAAAAACTCATGGACATGGACAACGGTGTGGTAATTGCTGTGGGGAGGGGAGGTGGAGGAGGGAATAAAGGGGATAAATGGTGTTGAACGGAAACTTGACTTGTGGTGGTGAACACACAATACAGTATACAAATGATGTGCTGTACAATTATGCACCTGAAACCTGTATAATTTTGTTAAATAATGTCACCCCAATAAATTCAATAAAGGGGGAGGAGAGTATGCCTCAAACACTGTACCAGTCATCATCAATCATTTTAAAAAATATATATTTTACTGCCCTAGCCGGTTTGGCTCACTGGATAGAGCATCGGCCTGGGGAATGAAGAGTCCCGGGTTCGATTCCAGTCAAGGGCATGTACCTTGGTTGCAGGCATATCCCCAGTAGGGGGTATGCAGGAGGCAGCTGATTGATGCTTCTCTCTCATCGATGTTTCTAACTCTCTATCCCTCTCCCTTCTTCTCTCTGTAAAAAATCAATAAAATACATTAAAATAAAAGAGGATATATAAAATACTGTCAACAATAAAAAAAAAATTTTAAAAATACATATTTTACTGATTTTTTACAGAGAGGAAGGAAGAAGGATAGAGAGTCAGAAACATCGATGAGAGAGAAACATCAGTCAGCTGCCTCCTGCACACTCCCCACTGGGAATGTGCCTGCAACCAAGGTACATGCCCTAGACTGGAATTGAACCCGGGACCTTTCAGTCCTCAGGCCGACGCTCTATCCACTGAGCCAAACCTGTCAGGACACATCAATCATTTTAAATCAAGAAAGTTGCTGTTGGGTTACACTGGAAGCTTAGTAAAGTGAAATAAAGGGATGAGAAAGCCAAAGTTGTATAATACAAGATTTCATGGGAGAAGTATGAGCAAATATCTTACTAATAAAGCAGGAAGAGAAACTGAGAAATATACTTTAGGGTGACTTCAATCACAGTTATCTAAATTTGGGGAGTAATATGAACCAAATCACTTATTAAAACATGTGCATTGCCCTAGCCCAGTGGTCAGCAAACTGCGGCTCGCGAGCCACATGCGGCTCTTTGGCCCCTTGAGTGTGGCTCTTCCACAAAATACCACGTGCGGGTGCGCACGTACAGTGCAATTGAAACTTCATGGCCCATGCGCATAAGTCGGTATTTTGTGGAAGAGCCACACTCAATGGGCCAAAGAGCCGCATGTGGCTCGCGAGCCGCAGTTTGCCGACTACTGCCCTAGCTGGTTTGGCTCAGTGGATAGAGCCTCTGCCTGTGGACTGAAGGGTCCCAGGTTTGATTCCAGCCAAGGACACATGCCTGGGTTGCAGGCTCGATCCCCAGTGGGGGGCGTGCAGGAGGCAGTTGATCAATGATTCTGATCATTGATGTTTCTATCTTTCTCTTCCTCTCCCTTCCTCTCTGAAATCAATAATATATATATTTATATATTTTAAATGCGCTTTTGTGTTTGTATGAATTTTTTTAGGGAAAGAATTTTGAATGGAGGGAGTAGACACCCATTCTAAAAAAGTGAAATATAACTAGAGCAAAAAAGTTGGGAGGAAAAAATATCTCTCCTTTAACCTGAACTAGTTTTGGAAATGGTTTCATTTATAAAAAATTTTAAAGTACTAAGCATTCTGCTTAGTAATTTAAAAACCATATTTATTAAAGGCCTTGCCACAGTAGCATAATTTTAAAACACAGGATACTCCACCCCTCTAAGTGGATTTCAAGCTATAGCCCAAGCCAAAAGGCAACCTACAGTGGTTAAGAGTGCAGTAGCCTGGCTCTGTCATTACTAATGGGTGAATTTGGGCTACTTACCTTATCAAAGCCTCAGGTTCTCATCTTAATCCATATAAAGTGCTGATCCACTGTTCAGTAAATAAAAGCTGCCTCTGTTGTTGCTGTTATTATTATTAACAACACTACACACAGTCAAAACTGGGTCATAATATTGTTTTGGTAATTTTAAAAAATACTAAGTATTTTTAAAAATGTGCTGAAAACTCAAATTGTAGGGAGAGAAGGGATCAATATTCAGTCCTTACACAAAGACCTCAATAAGAATCCGTTTCTTGTGAAAATTTTCTCTATATAGTTCTAAGTTTAAGAACCTTTGCCAGTATTTAAAAAAAAATTATTCCTGATGAAAATGAAACCTCAAAAGCAAGTGAGTTAGAATTGGTTCAATATATAAATAGAAGCTATAAATGAAATTTTCATTATAAAGAAAAACGGGAAATTTTTCCAAGACTCATAAAAAAGCCAACTGAATTATTTGTGAAAGAAGAGAATCAAGGCTAAAACAGTGGACACATCATAAACCAAATTTATGTGTTAGGTTTTCTGTGTGTATTTTTTTAATCCTCACCAGAGGGTATTTTTTCCATTGATTTTTTTAAAGGGAGTGAAAGAGAGAGAGGGACAGACAGAAAGAAACATTGATGTGAGTAAAACACATCGACTAGTTGCCTCCTGCACGTGCCCTGGTCAGGGCCCGGGCCGGGAGGAGCCTGCAACCAAGGTACGCGCCCTCGATGGGAATTGAACCCAGGACCCATTGGTCTGCAGGCTGATGCTCTATCCACTGAACCAAACTGGGCTGTGTGTTAGTTTTAACATTATTCCTCTCTAGCCCACAATCAAACATTTTTCCAAATTGCTGATGAGAAAATTTAACTTCAGTGAATTCCTTCCATCTTTTTATTCTTCCTTACCATCAGGAAGAGCTACAAAAAGCAATAAAGTAACTAAAATTAAAGCGGGAACAGAAGAGAAAAACAAAGGACCTGGATAACCAGACCTGTGAATAATCTGAAATGGATTCAAATTGATAGTTTTATAGAAAGATCTAAAAATTATATTTTAATTAGCAGTAAAATCAGATATAAAAAATATGTTAATAATGCATATTAGCTCTGGCCAGGTGGTTCAGTTGGTTGGAGCCTCATCCTGTGCACCACAAGGCTGTGGGCTCTATTCCCAGTCAAAGGTGAATATGGGAGGCAACCAATCAATGTTTCTCTTTCACATCTATGTTTCTCTCTCTGTCTCTCTCTTTTTCAAATCAATACAGAAATATATCCTCGGGTAAGGATTTTTTAAAAATACAAATGTATGCACTATATCTGTAGTAGTAATGTGAACAGCACACAAAATATTCCTTAGGTATTCAAAAACAAGATGCTCATCTCATGGATAGTTTTGACATGTCTTTTCCCTACTTTCATCTTATTCTTAACTTAAAGGAAAATATTAACATGTCCAAACTATACCTGTTTGTCAACTGCAATTACAGGTTGGCTACAGAAAGAAGAGTTGGCAGAACTCAATCAAAGCATTCTGTGAGAACTAACTGGCTATAGAGTCTGCAATAGGAATATTATCTATTTTACTAGAGGGCAGGTGCACGAAATTCATACATGGGTGGGAGGGGGGGATCCCCTCAGCCAGGCCTGTACTCTCTCTAATCTGGGACCACTCAGGGGATGTCCAACTGCCTTTTGTAATCCAGGACCACTGGCTCCTAACCGCTCACCTGCCTGCCTGCCTGATCACCCCTAACTGCTCCCCTACTGACCTGATCACCCCTAACTGCTCCCCTGCTGGCCTGATTGCCCCTAACCGCCTCTGCCTCGCCCCACACCTGGGACCTAGTATTCCCTTCTCTGGCTGGTTGCAGACACTCAGAACCTGGGCTTCCCTCCCTCTGGCCTGCCGCAGGCACCCAGGACCTGGGCTGGCTTTGCCCAGGCCGGCTGCAGCCACAAGAAACCATGGGTGGGTAGCTTTGCCTGGGCTGCAGCCGCAGGCACCCAGGACCGTGGGGCGGGCAGCTTGTCCTTCTCCCGGGCCACAGGCACAGACGCTGGCGCCCAGGACAGCAGGGCATGCGGCTTGTCCCTCTCCCAGGCCACAGGCGCTGGCGCCCAGGAGCGCAGGGCAGGCGGCTTGTCCCTCTCCTGGGCTGCAGCCTGGCTGGTCCCCATTCCTCTCTGGAGAGCTCATTTGTGCCTGGGTGGTCCCCGTTCTTCTCTCCCCAGTGTTGAGTGTTTGAGCCTTTACGGTGTGATGGCTGATGACCATTTTGCATATTAGCTCTTTATTATATAGAATTATTACTTGTAAGTTCTTTACTGCATTTTCTATATCAGTAAAATTTATAAATTTATTGTACAAAAAAAAGAGAAAGAAATGAGATAAAACATGATACCTGAATATCTTTCTTGACTGCTTTAGCTTTGTTATCCAGAACTTTCTTCCTAAATTCAAGAAGAACTTCTTTACAATCTTCAAGATGAACCTCAGGCTCCCAGGTATCATCATCTGAGGTGTATCCTTTCCACCGAACTTTGTAAAGGATTTTACCCTGTTACATAAATTAAAAATAGGCAAATAAAAGACATTACTGACTTGATTAAATTTCCAAAACAATACAATTACTGAGAACATGGAAGCAAACTTGAAATGGAGATTAATATAATTATAAAGTATGTTCATCTCCTGAAGTGGCTTAAGAAAAAAATAGGAGCACACCAAAAGCAAAAACAAAGCTTCTGCACAGCAGAGGAAATAACAAACAAGATGAAAAGGCAGCCCACTGAATGGAAGAAAGTATTTCCAAATCATGTAAGGGGCTAATATACAAAATATATAAAGAACTCATGTAACTCAACAGCAAAAAACCAAACCCATCTGATTTAAAAATGGGCAGATCTAAATAGACATTTTTTCAAAGAAGATATACAAATGGCCAACAGCAAAATGAAAAGATGTTCAAAATCATTAATCATCAGGGAAATGCAAATAAAAGCCATACAGGTATCACCTCACACGTTAGAATGGCTGTTTTCAGTAAGATAAAAAATAACTAGTATTGGTGAGGATGTGCAGAAAAGAAAACCCTATGCACCATTGGTGGGAATGTCAATCGGCGGGAATGACAACCACTGTGGAAAACAGCATGGAGGTTCCTGAAAATATTAAAAATAGAACACGATCCAGCAATTCCACTTCTGGGTATGTATCTTAAGAAAATGAAAACATTAACTCAAAAAGACACATGAACCCCCATGTTTACTCAGCATTATTCACAATAGGCAGATATGGAAGCAACCTTGGTGTCCATCAACAGATAAAGAAAACGTACATGTACACGTACACGTACGTACACACACACACATACACACACACACACACGGCGTGGCAAAAGTAGGTTTACAGTTGTTCATATGGAAAACTAGTGGCCCAGTGTAGGAATTCATGCACACTGAAAGGAAATTAGAAGAAATATTTTAATATCGCTATTCGCCCTTTCTCTAAATAGAAGGGTCAACCAAATTCACGATCATTAATGACAGATCGAAACGTGTACGATTGGTGCCAGCAAGAGCTTTATATGTATCGTGCATGCATGAGTCAACTTAACCTTTTATAGATATAGAATAAACTTGCTTAATTAGGCCTGCTTTCTGATTTAGCTAAACATTTTCCAGCCCAGTGAAGCATCCCAACTTTTCAGGTAATTATCAGCAATACAGCAGTAAATATCAACATGAAGCACATTATTATTGTAGATCACAAAGGGAGAACAAAGGGTGAAATATTTAACTGCAGCAGTGTTTTGACTATATTCTGTGCAGAGAAAACCTGAAGTCATTTTCAAGGTTTACCATTTCTTTCTTCTTTTCAGTCAGGTCAAGTTTCTAAGCTTTCTAAATGGCCGTTTTCCGGTTAATGAAAAGAAAATAGGATTCCACTGAGTCTCCTATCTACCTACTCCAGGATTTCTGTGAGGATAAAATGAGATGAGGCACAAGAAAATGCTTCACAAACATTTGGTTAAAGTGTAAAATGTCTGCACCTGGTTATAAAGCAAGTCGTGTTCCTGGGCTGAAGAAACTCCAAGGAGGCTAGTCATTGCTAGGGAGAGGAAGCTGAGCGTTCCTACGTGACGTCATTAACCGGTGCACACAGCAACTGTTTCCTGTCTGGGCTGGACTGTGGGCCACATTTTGTGCCATTGGGTCTCTGCAGCATCGGCTGCGATTTGGTGGGTGTCGCTCTGGGGTGGTGGTGTGGCCTGTGTCCCACTTGGGGGAAGCCAAGTGTTGCTTTGTAGGCAACAGGTCTGCGGTGCCATTTCTCTGTAAATGGCCACTGTGAGTCACAACAGCTCCTGCGTTGAACATGTCCTCTGGTGGTAGGTGCGCATCACAGCGACCTGTCAGATGGTCAGACACTTAGCATATTAGCCTTTTATATATATAGACTAGGGGCCTGGTGCACGAAATTCGTGCGCTGGGTGTGTGTGTGGGGGGTGTCCCTCAGCCCAGCCTGCCCCCTCTCACATACTGGGAGCCCTCAGGGGATGTCCTAGTGACGGCTTAGGCCCGCTCCCTGCTCCCCTTGGAGATAGGGCCCAAGCCATAGTCTGGCCTCCCTTTGTGGGAGGTGACCGGGCTGATCAGGGGAAGGCACCAGCCCCATCACCCCGCTGCTGCAGCCACTGCCAGTCACCGCAGCCAGCAAGGATTTTTCATCAACACGGACTCTAGTCCCTTCACCATGAAAAAATGACAACTTTCTTTAGGCATTTTCAAGATGTGTCTTTCATATAAAAAGAATTTCTTTTTTTTTTTATCCACACCTGAGGATATGTTTCCATTGATTTTTAGAGAATGTGGAAGAGAAAGGGAAAGACAGAGAGAAACATCAAAGTGAGAGGAACACTTTGATTGGTTGCCCCCTGCATGAGCCCTGACCTGGGCCCCGGCCAGGGAGGAGCCTGCAACCTAGGTACATACCCTTGGTCAGAATTGAACTCAGACCCTGCCATCGGCAGGCCAAGGCATTATCCACTGAGCCAAACCGGCTAGGGCAGGATATGACATTTCTTAGCCCTCCAGCAGCGGACCTTCGTTTTTTTCGCCAGGAGTGTGGTGAAAAACCCTAGATCACCTTTTTGGATTCTTATTACCCAAGTTACTAAAAATATTACCAGTGGCATACAGGGAGCTTAACCAATGAGCGGTCAGAAAAGGTGCTTCCTCTGTAGTTCACACCAATCGCTGGCTTAGCCACCACCCCGCCCCCCCCCCCTACTGCCCCAGGCCTGATGCCTCTGGCCCAGGCTTCAGGCCTGGGCAGGGAACCCCCATCTTCCCCCCGATCACCGGCTCATCCCACGTCCAGGCCTGACGCCTCTGCCAGAGGTGTCGACCCCCATCACCCTCCAATCGCCAGATCAGCCCCTTGCCCAGGCCTGATGCCTCCGCCAGAGGCATCAGGCCTGGGCAGGGGACTCCCAGACCCCTCTAATTGCCAGCTCCACCCCGCGCCCAGGCCTGACGCCTCTGGCCCAGGCTTTAGGCCTGGGCAGGGGACCACCCACATCCCCCGATCACCGGTTCCGCCCCCCACCCAGGCCTGATGCCTCTGGCCCAGGCGTCAGGCCTGGGCAGGGGATGCCCAACCCCTCCAATTGCCAGCTCCGCCCCCCGCCCAGCCTGATGCCTCGGCTAGAGGCATCGACCTCCACCACCCTGCGATCGCCAGATCGGCCCCTTGCCCAGGCCTGACGCCTCCGCCAGAGGTGTCAGGCCTGGGAAGGGGACCCCCATCTCCCCCCAATCACCAGCTTCTGGGGCTGGCCTGCGGCCCGGGATGGCAGCTTGCACTGACGGCTGCACTGTTCTGCCCTGCCTGCAGTATGCAAATTAGCCGCCATCTTTGTTGACGTTTAATTTGCATCGTGCTGATTTGCATCGTGACGTTTAATCGTGCTGATTAACCAATGGGAGGCATAACGAAGGTATGGTCAATTACCATGTTTGTCTATCAGATAGGGTAATACAATAATTAATGCCTAATAATACAAGAATAAACTGTTTTGCATACTCCCAACTGTAAACCGAATTTTGCCCCCCCCCCTATATATTATTCAGCCATAAAAGCATATGAAAATTGCCTTTTGCAACATGGATGGATCTAAAGCAGTGGTTCTCAACCTTTTTTTGGCCATGCCCCACTTAAGCATCTCCAAAATCCTAATGCCCACACCTGTGCCGTGCCAGCACAGCCACAAGTTCGGTGAGCCTGGGGGGGGGGGGGGGGGTCGGCAGCGAAGGATGTAGAAAAGACAAAGAGAATAAGCTGGGTCTAGGTGGATCTTCCTGTGCCTTCCTAAGGCCACAGAGAGAGATCCAGACAACAAGCTGAACCTTTATTTTATAGCCAGAGGTAAACAAGGTAGTGGTCACCATGGTTAAAATTTTCTTGTGAGTTTCACTTGTTTTAGCAGCACTTGCTGCACCTCCCACAGCCCATTAGCTATCCAGGTAAGATCTATGGAACATCATAAGGTCAAGCTTAATTATGTTAAGAGGGCTGTGCCCTCTAAGCTGGCACTTGTTTGTGGCTTTGCCAACAGGTCAATCTGAGGCTTAACCCTATAGCCGATCCTTACATACCGAGTGACATATAATTCTTATTATTCAAAAAGTGAACTCTTACTCATGTGGAGGAAGACTAAAATAAAAGGCCATTAACACATTGTATGCGGGAAACGTATTTATACGTTTTATGTATTTATACGTTCTAGCAGTGTAGTAGAGCGCGGGACACGTATTAATACATTTTTTATAGACTAGCGGTAGAATGCGGGTAACGTATAAATACGTAAACTAAAGTTATCGTAATTTTACTGAATGTTGCCATTTGCGCAAAAAATTAGCAAAAATGGCCCACGCCACCTGTTAGCGCGCGATAAAAACTACCCGCAAACAATGTGTTAAATGGGTCTAAACAAGCTTCCAAAGAACATGGCATCCATGAAAAATAAAAGAACGACAGTCGAAGAACTGAGGGAGAAATCACTAAGAAACTGTTTAAAAAACAGTAATATGAAGTGATATGAAAAAATAGCAAATAAAGTTCAAAAACATATAATAGAGAACAGAAATACGTCAGAATATATATTTATAGAGTGTATATGAGGCCCCTAGAATCATAATACAAAAAAATTTACTATTAATAACTCATTCTCTAATTGCCCTCTTTAACCCTTTTAGGTCCAACGTGGAGGCTGACTCGACAGACCAGGCACTAGGAGAAGGTCCAACGTCGAGGCTGAGGTCGACACTGCAAACCGGTTCAACATTCAATCCCGTCAATTAATTTGGACCAGACTGTTTGAATTCCAAAAATAAAATTGGACCGCAAAGGGTTAAAAATCAAATAACCCCCACTGTGGGGCGAGTGCCCCACAATGGGAACCACTGATCTAAAGAGTATTATACTAGAGAAACCAAGATGGCGACAGGTAAACACCTGAAATTGCTGCCTCGCACAACCACTTCAAAACTACAAATAAAAGACAAAACGGACATCATCCAAAACCACAAGAAGGCTGGCTGAGTGGAAATTCTACAACTAAAAGGAAAGAGAAAAGCACACTGAGACTCAGAGGAGGTGCGGAAGTAAAGTGCAGAGGCATGGAGGTGCACGCGGAAAGGGCTGGCAACTGAGGACGCGGTTGTCTTTTTCAATAGGGAGAGAGACACACACTCCCGCTCTGAACTCCAGTTCCGGGCGAGTCTCTGCGGACCCAGATTCATACGGGGAGAAACTGGACTGTCTGGCAGCGGGCGGAACTCGAAGGCGGCTTTCTCTCAGAGTTGCTTGCAGCGATTACCCTGGGACACTGAGAACCGGGGCCTATTAGGGCAGGGCTAAGGATCAGCCATAGCTGTTTGCTCTGCCCTGTTGATTCCCTGACACCCCGCCCCACCCAAGCTGTGCCCAGAGGCTTTGCATATAAATGACCTGGTCCTTTGCAATCGAAAATTACCTAACAAATTGCAGCTGGGTCAGAGAGACCCAGATCATCCAAAAGAAGGCCCAAGGCCCCACAGCAGCTTGCATTGCTTCACAGCTGGGCCTTATCTGGGCACCTCCAAATCCCAAAGAAGAGGAATCTGCAGATCTCCCTGTAGCTCCTGCTGAGTGGCCTCAGGCAAAGGCTAAATTAGCACTTCCTTAGAGATCCAAGTGCCAGTGTACCCAGTGGTCAAGTGGGACCATCCAGATTACAACTCCTCAGATCCATAAGGGACACACTCAGGGGGCAGACTCAGTGAGCACCGAAGCCCTACTGAAGCAAGTCTTGCCCCATAAGGGTGTCTCCAGCACAGAAGTTCTCCCACCGTAGAGAAAGCTGATTTTCACAGCCCATTGGCTGGAGGTCAATTCCACCCAGTGATACCAACTACAATCAAGGCTTAACTACAACAAGACTGTGCACACAGCCCACAAAGGGGTGCACCAAGAGTGTCCACGTCAGGTAATTGGGGAGGTTGAGCCACTGGGGCCCTATAGGACACCTAGCACGGAAAGCCACTCTATCAACACAGGGAAGCAGCCAAAAGGCGGAGACAAAAAACATGTCACAAACAAAAGAAATGGAGGAAAGCAAACTACTGGATATAGAGATCAAAACCACAGTTATAAGGTTTTTCAAGAATTTTCTAGAAACCACTGATAGATTTAGTGAGACCCTCAAGAAATCTAGTGAAACCCTCGAGGATATGAAAAAGGACCAAATGAAAATTAAGCATACACTGACTAAAATAAAGAATATTATACAGAGATCCAACAGCAGACTAGAGGATCCCAAGAATCAAGGCAAAGATTTGAAATACGAAGAAGTAAAAAATACCCAACTGGAAAAGCAAAAAGAAAAAAGAATCCAAAAATATGAAGATAGTGTAAGGAGTCTCTGGGACAACTTCAAGCGAACCAACATCCGAATTATGGGGATGCCAGAAGAAGAGAGAGCAAGATATTGAAAACCTACTTGAAGAAATAATGACAGAAAACTTCCCCTACCTGGTGAAGGAAATAGACTTACAAGTCCAAGAAGCACAGAGAACCCCAAACAAAAGGACTCCAAAGAGGACCACACCAAGACACATCATAATTAGAATTCCAAGGGCAAAAGACAAAGAGAGAATCTTAAAAGCAGCAAGAGAAAAACAGTTACCTATAAGGGAGTACCCATACAGCTGTCAGCTGATTTCTCAACAGAAACTTTGCAGGCCAGAAGGGAGTGGCAAGAAATATTCAAAGAGATGAACAGCAAGAACCTACAACCAAGATTACTTTACCCAGCAAAGCTATCATTCAGAATTGAAGGTCAGATAAAGAGCTTCACAGATAACAAAAAGCTAAAGAAGTTCATCACCACCAAACCAGTATTATATGAAATGCTGAAAGGTATTCTTTAAGAAGTGGAAGAAGAAAAAGGTAAAGATAAAAATTACGAACAACAAGTACGTATCTATCAACAAGTGAACCTAAGAATCAAGTGAATAAAAAGCTGATGAACAGAATAAACTGGTGAATATAATAGAATCAGGGGCATAGAAAGGGAGTGGACTGACAATTCTCGGGGGGAAAGGGGTGTGGGGGGTGCAGGAAGAGACTGGACAAAAATTGTACACCTATGGATGAGGACAGTGGGGGTGGGGAGTAAGGGTAGAGGATGGGGTAGGAACCGGGTTGAGGGGAGCTATGGGGGAACAAAAGAGGAACAACTGTAATAATCTGAACGATAAAGATTTATTTAAAAAAAAGAATTGTAATTATTTTGTGATGGTGGCTTTATTATTATAAAATGAAACATTTTTTTAGGTATGTTGAGATGGTTTGGACATATAGAGAGGATGAACGAAAGGAGATAGACGAAACAAGTATACGAGTATGGATGGGAGAGTTGGAAGGGGTCAACCTTATTGAACCTACCTCAATCAGACTGAGGATGTTTTTAGCAAAGGCCAGCTTAGGAGTACCCTAATTAAGTTAATAACAATGTACCTACCTATATAGTTTAAGTTTAAAAAATTTGGCTCTCAAAAGAAATTTCAATCATTATACTGTTGATATTTGGCTCTGTTGACTAATGAGTTTGCTGACCACTGATCTAGACCCTGTCACATTGGAATTCCTTTGTGCCTTCTCTCACTCTTCCTGAGATCTTATCTTAAATGGCTAAGTTTCAAAATTATCCAGTCAGACCCTCCCAAATCAGAATTTATGACTATATACTAGGGGCCCGGTGCACGAAACTCGTGCACTGGGTGTGTGTGTGTGGGGGGGGGTGTCCCTCAGCCCAGCCTGCCCCCTCTCACATACTGGGAGCCCTCAGGTGTTGACCCCCATCACCCTCCAATCGCAGGATCAGCCCCTTGCCCGGGCCTGATGCCTCTGGCCTAGGCGTTCGGCCCGGGCAGCGGGGACCCGCAGCTGCAGCGGCCCCGCGATCGTGGGCTTCGCTTTAGGCCCAGGCAAGGGACCCCTAGCTCCTGGGACTGCCAACTTCGACCGTGCCCAGCTCCCATTGCTGGCTCCACCCCTACTTCCTGCTATCACTGGCCAGGGCGGAAAAGGCACCTGATTCTCTGATCATGGCTGGGGGGCAGGGCAAAGGCGGCCCCAGGGCTGCCTTTGCCCTGCCCCCCAGCTCTTAGCTCCCCCCTGGGTTTCCAATCACTGTCAGTGGCAGGGGGCTTCTTCCTGCTTTCCCTTTTGCCTCCCTGCATTGTGCCTACATGTGCAAATTAACCGCCATCTTGTTGGCAGTTAACTGCCAATCTTAGTTGGCAGTTAATTTGCATATAGCCCTGATTAGCCAATGAAAAGGGTAGCTCGTACGCCAATTACCATTTTTCTCTTTTATTAGTGTTGATAGGTTGTCTCCCCAAAATGTATACCCACTTAACAGCTAATAACTCATTTTGAAAATGAACTGTATGTTAATAAACACTGACTTTATAATTATTCAAAGTATATATTCAATTTTTGGGAAGATCCTGTATAACCTCTACTTACCTTTTAAAACTTGTCTCTTGCCCTGACAGATGTGGCTTAATGGTTGCAGTGTCTGCCCACGCATCAAAGGGTCTTGGGTTTGATTCTAGTCAAGGGCACATACGTGGGTTGCAGGTTCTATCAGGGTGTGGGTCTCTCTCTCCCTCCTTCCCTCTCATCCCCTCTCACTCTCCCGGCCCCCATTTCCCGCCCCCCTCTAAATATCAATAGGAAAAATATCCTCGTGTGAAGACTAACAACAACACCAAAAAAAGGGCAAAGGAGGACAACATGAAAAGGGGAAAGTCAGGTAGCTGCTTCTGCCAGTTAGTAGCCAGAAGGAAAATGGCAGATCTGGGGGAGCAGTTGCCTGATGAGGATAAGTGGTATAGTAGCAAAACTCATCATTCATGCCCCTCCTGGGGAATTCAATGAGGTGTTTAATGATGCTTGGTTACTGCTTAATAATTAGATAATCTTCTCAGGGAAGGAGCAGCCCATGCATTTGCATATAACTTGGACCAGTTTATTCCAGCAAAAATTGAAGGTTATAATAAATAGCATTAGGTACTGATAACAAAACATGGTGACATGGGAAATGGCAAGTTTTTGGATCCAAAAAACAGAATCTGTTTCAAATTTGAAGCAACTGATCCAAGACTGTATGAAGGAGAGAAAGTAACTGAATCATGGAGAACTTCAGTAGAAACTGCTTTGGGAGCTTATGTAAAAGAACATTATCCAAATGGGGTCTACACTGTGTATGGTAAAATAAATAAATAAATAAATAAATAAACAAACAAATAGCAAACCATTATTGCATGCACAGAAAGCCATTAGTTCCAAGAAAAAAAAACTTTAAAATGGTGACTGGCAGTCAGAATGGAAGTTTACAATCATTCCTTTAACCACTTTGACAAGTGGTT
Organism: Myotis daubentonii; assembly: GCF_963259705.1. Taxonomy (NCBI): domain Eukaryota; kingdom Metazoa; phylum Chordata; class Mammalia; order Chiroptera; family Vespertilionidae; genus Myotis; species Myotis daubentonii. The sequence goes on from NC_081841.1 coordinate 107,623,916, forward strand.
GGCATCTTGAAAATTCGGTTATTATGAAGATGGTAATGTTCAGCTAGTGAGTTATAAAGATATACAAGATTCCCTGTCTAATGAAGTGCAAACAGCAAAATAATTTATAAAGATTGTAGAAAATACAGAAAATGAATACCAGACTGCCATCAGTGAGAATTAACAAAGACAATGTCAGACACTACTTTCAGACCTTATGTTGGCAGTTGCCGGTTACATGCACTAAGATTAATTGGAACAAGATTCTACAAGATTGGCAAAAAGATGCAGAATGCATAAGATAAATATTGCATGATCAAATCATTTTAGTGTCTTTGCATTAAAAAAAAATTATTGCAAAATTATTAAGAACTGTCAAGCTACCTAGTCAGATGGTTGTTGCCATTTAAAGATCACTGTAATTAGTTTGGTTAGAGCACAAAGCTTAGCTAATCAACCATTATTTTTCATTTCTTTTGTTCAAAGAGGATTGAAAATCAATTTAGTTTAAAATATCTTTCACTTTTGGTTATGCCTTTCTTACAAAGAGATGACTCCTCTGGTTTAATATCAAGTTTTTGAAGTGTTTCAAAACTTTTACTTACCATAATCCTAAAATTATTTTCTTTTGGTTTATGAAGTAACTTTTGATATTTATCCAGTTCTTTTTTGTTGTTGCAAATCCTCACTCGAGGATATTTTTCCATTGATTTTTAGAGAGAGTAGAAGGGAGGGGGAGAGACAGAGAGAAATATCAATGTGAGAGAGACACATCAATTGGTTGCTTCCTGCACACGACCCGACCAGGGCCAGGGATAGAGCCTAAAACCAAGGTACATGCCCTTAACTGGAATTGTACCCATGACTCTTCAGTCTGAGGGTTGACGCTCTATCCACTAAGCCAAGCAAGCTAAGCCTCCCCAGTTCTTTTTAACAGAGTCAATAATGGACATTCTAGTTTAAAGTGATTGATGGATTTAGCCATATATGCTGCTAAAGAGATCGTCTACCTTTTCCTTCTCACCTCTTCCATTTATGTAAGATTGAGATTAGAAGGAAAGAATTTTCTATATCAATTTGTTTAAAGCTGTCAAGGTTATTAAGCTAGCTGAGTGTTTAAATAAACATTTTAAAAACAAGGGCAAGGTCTAATGCTGTTTTGAGATTCTAGAATTAAATGAAAAAACTTATTTCAGAAATGTATTTAATGTTTTCTTGCGACAGTTACACAAATTAGCTTGAATTCCATACGTTCCTGAGTTGTTTTTAATCATAATACTCTAAAATTACAACAAAGCAAATTTATAATATATATAATCCTGAACCCCTAAAAAAATGGGTAAAGGACTTTACTAGACATTTAGAAGACATACAAATGGCCGAGAAGCACATGAAACAATGTTCAACATCACTAGTCCTTAGGATAATGCACATCAAAACCATAAAATACTACCTCACACCACACCTACTAGATGACTAACAAAACAAACAAAAGCATGAAAAATAACTTGTATTGGTGAGGATGTGGAGAAATTAGAACCTTTTAACATTGCTGGTGGGAATGAAAAATGCTGCAGTTGCTGTGGAAAACAGTTTGGCAATTCCTCAAAAATTCAACTGAATTACCTATGACCCAGCTAATTCCACCCCTAAGTATTAAAAACAGGGACTCGCCCTGACTAGTTTGACTCAGTGGATAAGAGTGTCGGCCTGGGAAAAATACCACATGATCTCACTCATTTATGGATAATAAGGACCATTATAAACTTATGAACAAAAATAGATACAAAGGCAGAGCCGCCTCCAACAGACTGTCAAACTACAGCGGGAAGGCCGGGGAGGATTGGGGGGCAGGAGGGGAGGGTAAGAGATCTACCGAAGGACTTGTATGCATGCATACCAAAGGACGTAAGACAATGGGGGGTAGGGGAGGCTAGGGGATTGTCAAGGGCGGGGGGGGGGGGGGGGGAAGGAGACATATGTAATACTCTTTGTAATACTTTAAGCAATAAAACAATTTTTAAAAAAGTGACCTAAAAAAAAAAAAAAAAAAGAGTGTCGGCCTGCAGACTGAAGGGTCCCAGGTTCAATTCCGGTGAGGGGCACATGCCCGATTGTGGGCTCTATACCCAGCAGGGGGCGTGCAGGAGGCAGCTGATCAATGATTCTCTCTCATCATTGATGTTTCCATCTCTCTCTCCCTCTCCCTTCCTCTCTGAAATCAATCTATACTAATAAAAGGGTAATATGCTAATTACACTGATGTCTTCCAGACACCCATCCAGATAAGCCACACCAGCTGCTAAGGTGCCACAGGAGCAGAGCCGGCAGCGCTGCCCTTTGTGTAGCGGTGGTGTGGGAGAGGCCGTGGCGCCAGCCAGTCCAGTGCCGGGGCCCCTTCCGCAGAGGTAGTGAGTGAGAGAGCTGCACGGTCCCTTCTGCAGAGGCAGCCACATAGGCAGTGGTGCAGGCCCGGTCCTGGTGCCACGCCTCCACAGAGGCTGGACAGGGTGCGACCTGCTGTGCCTCAACCTCCCATAGTCCCTCCCCCAGCCAGCCTAGCCCCAGATCGCCCCCTACCCACCAGTGGGCGGGTGTCGGGGCCAGCGCTAAGAAGCGAGGGCCAAGGGCTGGCAGCCGCAGTGGCCAGCAGTGGCAGCAGCAGCAGGATGATGGGGGCAGAGCCTTCCCATGATCGGCCCCGTTGCCTCCCGCAAAGGGAGGCCAGACTGTGGCTTAGGCCCGCTGTCAGTAGGGCATCCCCTGGGGGATCCCGGACTGTAAGAGGGGGCAGGCCAGGCTGAGGGACACCCCACCCAGTGCACGAATTTTCGTGCACCAGGCCTCTAGTAAAAATATTTCAAAAACACACACACACACAAAAACAAACAAACATGGACTCAAACAGATACCTGTACACTCATGCTCAGTGCAGCACTGTTCACAATGGCCAAAAAGTAGAAAAAGCCAAGTGTCCACTGATGGATGATAAATGGATAAAACATGGTCTATCCATACAATGAAATATTCAGCTTTAAAGGGGAGGAAATCCTGACATGTGCTACAACATGGATGAACCTTAATAACATTAAGCTAGAGGCCTTGCCGGTGTGGCCTAGTTGGTTGGTGCGTCGTCCTACACTGAAAGGTCATGGGTTTGATTACTGGACAGTGCACATACCCAGGTTGTGGGTTCAATCCCCAGTCAGGGTGAGTATGGGAGGCAACTGATCGATGTTTCTCACATTGACGTTTCTCTCTCTCTCCCACTCTCCTTTCCTTTCTCTCTAAAATCAATAAAAACAGCCCTAGCCAGTGTTTCTCAATAGTTAGAGCACTGGCCCTCACACAGAGGGGTCACCAGTTTGATAACAGTCAAGGACACATACCTGGGTTGCAGGTTCAATCCTTGACCTGGGTTAAGACATGTGTGGGAGACAACCAATGGTAGTGTCTCTTTCACATTGATGTTTCTGTCTCTTCCCCTCCCTTCCACTCTCTAAAAATCAATGGAAAAAATATCCTCGGGTGAGGATGAACAATAACAAAAAGGTTTCTGACACAGTATTTGTTGAATGAATGAATGAAACAAAATTATAAAGACTGACAACAATGATCAGTAAATTAAATCTGGAGCTAGAATTGAAATGTGCTCTTTAATATTTGAAAATGGTAATACCTTCACTCATTAACTAGATCAAATTTAATTGATAACTAGCATTAAATTTATAGCTGTTCAATGTTTTGACTGCCATTTTTTACCAATGAGTCAAGTTGTAAGAATACATTGAATTCCCATTAGATCTTCATCCATATCCCCAGTTTTTAATACTGGCTTTATCTTTTTTCTATACATCTATTTTTGTTCTGACCTATTTGAAAGTAAGTAGTGTGGCTCTGGCAAGGTAGCTCAGTTGGTTAGAACTGATACACCACAGTTGTGGGTTTAACATTAAGAAGCATTCAAACCGGTGAAGAATTTGTGTGAGGTTATTTGAACCAAACTGATGACAAATGCCGGGAAATAGAATCTCAATGGATTGCAATAATGCTCCAGAGAATGGCAGTTTTGCACTTTGTTTTACACATTACAATCAAAAGAGGAGATGTAAGTGGTTTACATGAAATCCATTGGTAATAAGTCAGGAAGGCGGAAGCAAAGGGGGGGTGGGATAATCTCTGGGATTGGATAAAAACTAAAATGAAGACAAACGTACTTCTTTTACTTAGGAGGGTCCAGGATAGTTTACAGTCAACAATTAACTCAACAACACTGAGGGGATTTGTGGGCTCTGCAGAGCGGTGCCTGTGCTTTGAGGGGTCCGGAAAAAGGAAAATTACTTTGACATTCCAAAGATATGTTAGCATACATGCAAAAAGATAATAGGCTCAGTTAAGGTAAAGATTGACCTTTGTCAGATACCAGCCTAGGACATGACTACCCACCATAAACTGCTTTCTGGTTAAAAAGTTTAATTTCAGACCATCCTTTGTGGTTACTTTAGGTCTCTGAGTTTGCAAGGCAACCTCGAAAGCCTTCCCTGAGCTAGTCAGGTTAGCATGTGGCCCCTTTTTGTTCACAGGCTCAATCTCTAGTCAGGGCACATACAGTATAAGAAGCAACCAATGAAAGCATAAATAAGTGGAACAACAAATTGATGTTTCTCTCTCTCTCCCTCCCTCTCTCTAAAATTAATAAATAAACATTTAAATAAATATGTAAGTAGTGTTTTTGAAAAGCTACATTGAGTAACATTTACTGCTATTATTATGCATACACAAAAATAATATGGCGGATCATTAGTTTGCATGCCGTTATTCAATAAATTAGCATATTCCAGCATTCCATCTTATAATGATGTAAATCTTCTTACGATGTTTCTATCAAGACCAAGCATACTGCTTTTAGGTGGTACTACATACTGCTAAGATTTCTTTTTGTTTCCCTCATTCATACAAGCTTCTTAAATCTTGTTTATCTCACCTTTGTTTATCTTTGGTTTTACCTTCATCTTCATAGAAGCTCCTACAAAGTTGTATATAATAGTAGGTTTTCTTTTTCATAGTTATACTAAAAAAAATGTACATACATTCTGGGCTGACAGAATCACTGTCCCCCCCACCCAGTTATGTATCTGAACCATCAAACTGTATTGATAGAGACTCTTATTATTTTAAAATTATAAGGATTTTCGAGATTATCTTTAAAAATTAAAAGTCTAAGTCTACTCTTTTTCCATTATATCGTAGTTTCTGATCCAGAATTTGATGCTTGGTCTTTTACCACTGGCAGAATGATTGAAGGCTATAATGGGAGGAAGTAGTGCTTGGCACTCAGCCTGAAAGTTTACTGCCTTGGTGATTGTAAGAATAAAGTCAGATAAGTGTTGAATGTGTTGATATAAGAAATGTCCAAACCTGTAAGAATCTTTATGAGTTTGAGCCAAACTAATGACAAAAATCTCAGCAGTTTTGCATCTTATTTTATACATTAGAAACAAAGAGGAAGACATAAGGGGGTTACATGAAATCCACTGGTGATAGGTTAGGGAGGTGGGAGAAAGCAAAATGGGGAAATCTGTGGGACTGGATAAAAAGTAAAATTAAGAGGCACATACTTCTTTTACATTGGTGGGAATAGAATAGTTAACAGTTAATAATTAATAGATAACAATAATGAGGGGCTCTGTGGACTCTGCTCTGATGGGAGATTGTGCTCTCAGGGGTCTGGAAAAAGAAAATTACCCTGACATTCCAAAGGTATATTATCAGTAGACTAGGGGCCCGGTGCACGAAATTCGTGCACTGGGTGGGTGGGTGGGGGGGTCCCTCAGCCCAGCCTGCCCCCTCTCACATACTGGGAGCCCTCAGGCGTTGACCCCCATCACCCTCCAATCGCAGGATCGGCCCCTTGCCCAGGCCTGACACCTCTCCCAGAGGTGTCAGGCCTGGGCAGGGGACCCTCATTTCCTCCCATCACTGGTTCTGCCCCCAGCCCAGGCCTGATGCCTCTGGCCCAGGCGTCAGGCCTGGGCAGGGGACCCCCAGACCCCTCCAATTGCTGGCTCTGCCCCTGGCCCAGGCCTGATGCCTCTGGCCCAGGAATCATGCCTGGGCAGGGGACCCCCATCTCCCTCTGATCGCTTGCTCCACCCCCCTGCCCAAGCCTGATGCCTCTGACCCAGGCTTCAGGCCTGGGCAAGGGGACCATCATATCCCCCCAGTCCCCGGCTCCGCCCCCCGCCCAGGCATCAGGCCTGGGCAGGGGACCCCCAGCCCCCTCCGATTGCTGGCTCTGCCCCCTGCCCAGGCCTGAGGAGTTGACCCTCATCACCCTCCGATCGCCGATCACCAGATCGGCCCCTTGTCCAGGCCTGAGGCCTCCGGCAGAGGTGTCAGGCTTGGGCAGGGGACCCCTAGCTCCCCGCGGTTGCAGGCTCCGGCCCTGCCCAGGCCTAACGCCTCTGGCTAAGGCATTAGGCCTGGGCAGGGGTCCGCCAGCTCCCCGCAATCTCACGCTCTGCCCCTGCTCCCCGCAATCTCACGCTCTGCCCCTGCTCAGGCCTAACACCTCTGGCCGAGGCATTAGGCCTGGGCAGGGGACCCCCAGCTCTCCGCGGTTGCAGGCTCCACCCCTGCCCAGGCCTAATGCCTCTGGCCGAGGCGTCTGGCCCGGGCAGCGGGGACCTGCAGTGGCAGCGCCACCGCCATCGCGCGGGTTCCGCCCCTGCCCCCGCAGGACGCCTCTGGCTGAGGCGTCCGGCCTGGGCAGCGGGGACCCGCAGCTGCAGCGGCCCCGCGATCGCGGGCTCCGCTTTAGGCCCAGGCAAGGGACCCCTAGCTCCTGGGACTGCCAGCTTCGACCGTGCCCAGCTCCCATCGCTGGCTCCACCCCTACTTCCTGCTATCACTGGCCAGGGTGGCAAAGGCGCCCGATTCTCCAATCATGGCTGGGGGGCAGGGCCGCCTTTGCCCTGCCCCCTGGCTCTTAGCTCCCCCCTGGGTTTCCGATCACTGTCAGTGGCAGGGGGCTTCTTCCTGCTTTCCCTTTCACCTCCCTGCATTGTGCCTACATATGCAAATTAACCGCCATCTTTGTTGGTGGTTAACCGCCATCTTAGTTGGCAGTTAATTTGCATATCGCCCTGATTAGCCAATGAAAAGGGTAGTGGTCATACACCAATTACCATGTTTCTCTTTTATTAGTGTAGATACAAAAAGACAATAGCCAGGCTCAGTTAAGTAAAGATTGACCTTTGTCAAGGAAGATACTAGCCTAGGACATGCCTCCTTGGCATGACTCGCTTTTAGTTAAGAAGTTTTAACTTCAGATTATCTTATGTAGTTACTTTACTAGAAGGTGTCTTGAGTTTTGTAAGGCTCACCATGCAGGCCTCCCCTGAGCTTGTCAGGTTTAGTGTGTGTATCCTTTTTTGTCCACAAGTGTATAGCCAGAATGGTTCTCCATAGTTCATGTGGGAAACTACTTCCTGAGTTTGTTCTTGCTCCTCAGTAAGACTGGATGTTGAGCAGAAAAAGTAAACCAGAAATCTTGAGAAGCAAAACTTTGGAATACATATGACAAAGATTGAATAGCCATAAAGATTAAAAAAAAAAAAAATTCTTATACAGTGGAACCTTGGGTCTCGAGCTTAATTCATCCCGGAAGGCTGTTTGAGAAGCAATTTGTTCGAAAATGGAATCATTTTTCCCCATTAGAAATTACGTAAATTTAAATATATTTTTATTAATTTCAGAGAGGAAGGAAGAGGGAGGGACAGATAGAAACATCAATGATGAGAGAGAATCATTAATTGAATGCCTCCTGCACGCTTGCCACTGGGGATTGAGCCCGAAACCCAGGCATGTGCCCTTGACCGGAATTGAACCTGGGACCCTTTAGTCTGCAGGTTGACGCTCTATCCACTGAGCCAAACCGGGTAGGGCTGAAATAATGGAAATTTAATTAACCCGTTCCAGACCCACAAATGACTCTGTTTTAACCTTTCTTATATACAGTACATTAATCTATAAACACTTCTTTTCTTAAAATTATCGAACCACCATCTAGTAGGCTTAAACAAATCACTTTCAGCACTCATTCCAGGGTTGTCTTTCAGGTCACCATCTTTGCTTGTTCATATATCACTGCCTCCGAAATGCTGTCACTGGCTAACTGCTTTTCATTATATCAAAATCTACAATAGTTTTTCTATCTTTTAAATTGTCCATGATAATTGTTTCTTTCACACCCTTAGCAATATTAGCACTCCATGCCGTTTTTATGTCTTAAAATTGATTTCCCCAACAACAAAAGCATTCTCTCATTTGTTTGTGGCCTGAGAGCTTTTTGTCATGCTGAGCTATCAGCACGAAAGGGTTGTCAGTTCAAAAACCAAAGTTGGAGGGAGACATTTTTTCTGTTAACAACTTGGTTGAGAACTGAATTATTTGAGATGGGAGACATTCAAGAAAAAGAGGTTTGACTGTAAATGAACAAGAAAATGGGCAAAGGATACAACAGGTAACTAAAAATTTTTTTAAAGTTTTATATTTTTTATATATGTATCTTAAATTTGCCATTTAGCCATATTCAAGTGTACAGTTCAGTGGCATTAAATACATTCACATTGATGTGCAATCATTACTACTGTCCATCTCCAGTACTGTTTTCATCTTCCTCTTGCCAGTGGAAATCGTGTTCTTTCAGAGTCCCAAGGAAAGAATTTCAAGAGACCTGCACGTGGGAGGTTTTGGTGTGGTAAGAATAGAAGGCTGCCTCTGGGTTCCCAATGTCCAGAAATTTTGCACCATTAGTTCAGTTCATGTCCTGTCCCAATCCAGCTAGTCTGTTTCTGGCTGTGCTCCAGCGGGCTGGTACTGCTACATCCAGTACCAAGTCCACGCAGTTGTTGGCCAGGGAAACTAACCAGGTGAGTGTGTGTTACTAAAGTGGGTGAGCGGGAGGGGGTCTTTAGGTATACTGCCTACAATTCTTTGGGACTGACAAAATTAGGAGTGCATAAATAGATGAATCCTCTTAATTCTAAAGATACTACCCTCCTAGCCAAATATTTTCTAAGTATTTGCTATGTGCCAAGTACTGTGTTAATTGCAGGTGATACAAAATAGTGAGATTGGCTCCATCTCTCACCTCAAGGCATTTACAATATATTTGGGAAAATTATGCCTAAAAATGTTCCTATCTTTACTGTATTGTGCAACTAACAATAGTATTAATGGCACTGGACTTCAATTATTTACTGGACAGAATTGTTCAATGTCAGCAAATGTGTAGCTACAGTTCCATCTCTATATCCGCAGGACCCATCACAGCCCCTAGCACACAGGAGCTGATTAAAAAGTTTGCTGAATGACTGAACAAAATAATTAAATCAAGGTAGTACAAGACGAATGGGAAGTTAATAGACAATGAAAAGAATCCACTATATGTGTGGGGCCTTTGGTTATCTCTCCCCTTCACCTCAGCCTCCAGCCTACAATTCTTTTCCTCATTTAATAACGGGATATACACTAAGCGCTAACTGCATGCTGGGCACTGGATTACGTAACAGTGATACCAAGATTAACAAAATCACATTCCCTGTATTCAAGGAGCAGGAGAACAACAATACGGAACGCTGATGCTTTAAGCGCTGAAACGGAGCCCCGAGATGGCCGCGTCTCGCTCCCGCGGAGGTCAGGATGGACCAGGCACAAAGAGGTGGACTAGGAGGGGGAGCGGGAGCGCCAGCGGTCGGACGGCCCCGGCGGCCATCAAATGATGCCCGGGAGACAGGGTGGCAGTGGGCAGTTTCGGTAGACCCTGAAATGCACCCTCTAGGGTCGAGGATGCCCAAGGCGAATGGACGTTAAAATTTTTGTTTACTTTTCAACTACAGTATATAATCCTGAAGATTTCACACCAGAAAGTTGACTACAGGTTCGGGGGAAAAAACCTGAAACGACAGCGTGGACACGGACTCTGAGCAGCAGACTAATTTCAACGTCACGTCACCCCTTCCCAGTAACGGCCCCAACCAGGTACGTCAACACCCAGCACTGTGTGAACGGTCACCGACCCTCACACGCCGCCGCCGAGACGCTGCCGGAGACCCAACTTTCACCATTTCCCGAGACTCCCCCTTCGCTGCCGCCCCGCCCCCGCCCGGCCCGGCTGACCCGCGCCCCGCCCGCTCACGTACCCCCTCGGTCTTCATGTCCAGGATTCTCTCCACCTCGAACACATCCTCCCCGTCCTCCTCGCTGTCCCCCACGGCCTCCGCTCCTTTCTTCCCAGCGTTCTTCTCCTCGCCCGCTGCTCCCTCGCCTTCGCCGACGGGCGGCTTGCTGGGGCTGTGGGCGCCCGACACGGGAACCGCAGCCATGCTTGCGCCCTCCGCAACCGCCGCCGCCATAGCAGGAGCTGGAAACCCCCGCGCGAGCGGTCGCGACGCACGCCCAACGTCCTCCGCCTCCCGCGCTCGACCTGAGCCCGTTGGGCCCACGTGACGCCACTGGAGCGGAGTCAGCAATGGCGGTCACGGAGCCCCGCAATGATACGCTCACCGACCAATCACGTCAAGGCGGACGCGCCGGAGCCCAGTGCTGTCCGCGGGAAGTGGTTGGGCGGGCCAAGGGGCGTGCTGGGCGGAAGATGAACCCGGAGGGTGCCGGAGCGCCCGGAGGGGAGGGGCGGGGACTACCGCGGCCTAGAGGGGAGGGGCGGGGACTACCGCGGCGTGAGGGGAGGGGCGGGGACTACCGCGGCGTGAGGGGCGGGGCGGGGACTATCGCGGCATGAGGGGAGGGGCGGGGACTATCGCGGCATGAGGGGAGGGCGGGGACTATCGCGGCGTGAGGGGAGGGGCGGGGACTATCGCGGCGTGAGGGGAGGGCGGGGACTATCGCGGCATGAGGGGCGGGGCGGGGACTATCGCGGCATGAGGGGAGGGGCGGGGACTATCGCGGCGTGAGGGGAGGGGCGGGGACTATCGCGGCGTGAGGGGAGGGCGGGGGCTACCGCGGCATGAGGGGCGGGGCGGGGACTATCGCGGCATGAGCGGCGGGGCGGGGACTATCGCGGCATGAGGGGAGGGCGGGGACTACCGCGGCGTGAGGGGAGGGCGGGGACTACCGCGGCGTGAGGGGAGGGGCGGGGACTATCGCGGCGTGAGGGGCGGGGCGGGGACTATCGCGGCATGAGGGGAGGGCGGGGACTATCGCGGCATGAGGGGTGGGGCGGGGACTATCGCGGCGTGAGGGGAGGGCGGGGACTATCGCGGCGGGCGGGGATAGGGGCGGGACTATGGGCTGACTGAGTCCCGGGAGGGATCGCAGGCCCTGCCATGCCTCACTGGTGGGCGGGCCAAAGCGTTCTCTGAGAGCTTCCCGGCCACTCAGACTATCCTGAGCGAGACCCAGCCTGAGCTTAGCGCCTAGGAATTCACGTGTAAGATTAGGATGTGGCTAACCCCTGTCAACAATTCAGAGTGCTGTACACTCTAGCCGTAGGCAAACTACGGCCCGCAGGCCGGATCCGGCCCGTTTGAAATGAATAAAACTATTGAAAAAGAAGACCGTACCCTTTTATGTAATGATGTTTACTTTGAATTTATATTAGTTCACACAAACACTCCATCCATGCTTTTGTTCCGGCCCTCCGGTCCAGTTTAAGAACCCATTGTGGCCCTTGAGTCAAAAAGTTTGCCCACCCCTGCGTCTAGCCAGTGTACACAATTTTTATTATCAGGCTGAAAATCATGTTTTCCAGATTCTACTTGGGTGTTTTCTATTGGACTATCTGATGGGGGTGGGGTGAGGTGGGAGCTGGGTGAAAAGATGAAAGGATTGAGTACAAATTGGTAGTTACAAAATAGTCACAGGGATGTAAAGTACAGCATAGGGTAAAGAGATTTAAAATGGTGGCCAAGTAAGTGGATGCTGCACAGACATGCTCCCAGGAACAAACTGGAATTACAACTAAAATATAGAAAAACTTCCTAAATAATCAACAGAAGACTGGCAGGAGAGAACCCTGATACCCAAGGACAGAAAGTGGAGACCCCATAGAGACTGGTGGGAGGGGCAGAGGCCTGAATGGGCTGGCCAGGTGCCCACAGACAGCAACTGAAGTTCCAGATATCTCAGCTGTGGGGGGTTGCCACTGAGCACTCTGGGATCTAATACCAAAGCTGGAACCCCCCAGCAGAGAGCACCACAACTGAGAAAGGTACACACATAACATCTGACTGTGAAAAGCAGTGGAGTTGCTGTCTGCCAGAAAGAGATGGCTGGAAATTCAGGCACCCTCTTAAAGGGCCAATGCACAAAATTCCCTGTGGAGCCACTCACTTTGTGCTCCGGCAGAGGGAGGGCAGAGTGGACTGGAGCTGTATGTGCAGAAGCCAGGATTGGGGATTTGGGGGTAGAGCTCAGAAGGCAGACACCCCCAGTTTCCTGGGCTGAGTCATTCCCTCACACAGCAGAGGACATCTTTCCCACACAGACATTTGCCTCTATGGGGGGAAGACAGTTGACCCACCCTATTGGAAAACACCTTCCCCTGACGCCACTAAGAGAGTAAAAATAACAATTAGCCTCCAGGCAGAAGCAACTGCCCCACCCTGTTGAAAAAAAACTCTCACCACACCTGAGGATGATTGCCTGGGGCCATTCAAGTCCGAATCCTATCAGTCTGTAGGCAGAGGTGGTCTCTGGAGGCTGTGAGTCTTTGCCTGATCTAATTAGTCAGAAACAGCATTTGACACTGTCTACACTAGAGACTGAGAGATGTAGAGGATCTACTTAATACATAGTCACAAACTCAAACAGACAGCCAAAATGAGACAAAGAAACAACCCTCAAATGAAAGAATAAGAGAATTCTCCAGAAGAAGAGATAAATGAAGCAGAGATAAGAAATTTATCTGAAACAGAGTTCAGAGTAATGATGTAAAGATGCTCAACAGTATGAAAAAAAGATATAGTAACTAGGAAAAAAGAATAGTCGGAAATAAAGAATGGCATAACAAATAAAGAACACATTGGAAGGAATACACAGCAGATTAGGGGAAGCTGAGGATTGAATCAGTAAATTTGAAGACAGGGTTGAAAAAATCACCTAATCAGAGAAGCAAAAAGGAAAAAACAATTAAAAAACAGGAGGACAACTTAAGGAAACTGTGGGACAACGTGAAACGTAACAATATTCAAATAGCAGGTGTGCCAGAAGAGGCAGAAACAAAGAAAGGGATAGAGAACGTGTTTGAAGAAATAATGGCAGAAAACCTCCCTACCCTGGTAAAGGAAAAAGTCACACAAGGAGGCACAGAGAACCTCAAGCAAGAGAAACCAAACAGGCCCATGCCCAGACACATCATAATTAAAATGCCAAAAATTAAAGACCAACAGAGAATCTTAAAGGCAGCAAGAGAAAAGCAAACCGTTACCTACAAAGGAGTTCCCATAAGGCTTACACCTAATTTCTTATCAGAAACTCTACAGACCAGAAGGGAATGGCATGAAGTACTACTCAAGGTAATGGAAAGCAAGGATCTGCAAAACAGATTACTATATCAAGCAAGGCTATCATTCAAAATAGATGGTCAAATAAAGAGCTTCTCAGACCGAAAAAAAAAAAAAAAAGCTAAAGGAGTACATCACCATCAAGCTAGCATTACAAGAAATGTTAAAGGGACTGCTGTAATGAGAAGAAGAAACAGAGAGAGAAACCTAGGCATACAGAATTAAAATGGCAATAAATAAGTACCTATCAAGAATAACCCTAAATGTAAATGGATTGTGTAAATATTCCAATCAAAAGGCATAGGATTGCTGAATGGATACAAAAACATGACCCAACTATATGCTGTCTACAAGAGACCCACACAGAAAGAAGAAAAGACACACACACAGGATGAGAGTGAAGGGATAGAAAATTTTTTTCCATGCAAATGAAAAAGAAAAAAAAAGCTGGAGTAGCAATACTCATATCTGACAAAATAGACTTTAAAATGAAGGCCATTACAAGAGACAACAAAGGTCACTACATAATACTAAAGGGATTGATCCAACAAGAGGCTATAACCCTGGTAAACATATATGCACCCAACATAGGAGCACCTAAATATATAAAGCACAGCATAGGGAATATAATTAATCATATTGTAATAACCATGTACGTGCCAGGTAGGTACTTGAAATATCAGGGGATCACTTTGTAAAGTATGTGATTGTCTAACCACACTAAGCTGTACACAAGTAACTAATGCAACATAATATTGAATGTAAACTATAATTAAAAATAAAATTTAAGAAAACACATCAGAGGATGTGTTAAAAGTATCTTCTCTGGGTTATAAATGACTGACAAAGGTAGTCACCCAAAGTTGCTGGAAAAGTCCACTGAAGGGTAAATGTTTTTCTCACTTTGAATCACAAATAGTCTTTATGACTTAATTTACAGGATTAACTTTTTAAATTTAACTCTGATCGGCACATCCCTATGGAGAGGATCACCAGCTTTGAGTTGGTGCATTATTTGAGTTGGTGTCATTTGTTGAGCTTACTAAATGTACTATGATGTTACTAGGCATTAGGAATACAACAAGCATAGTCTGCCTTCCAGGGACTCAGTCTATAAAAGACAGACACACAACAATTCTAATAATTAGATATATTTTAAAAAAATATTAAAAAAATAGCCTGGCTGATATGGCTCAGTGGTTGAACATGGACCGATGAACCAGGGGGTCACAGTTCAATTCTCGGTCAGGACATGTGCACCCAAGCTTGACCCCCAGGGTGGAGCGAGCAGGAGGCAGCCGATCAGTGATTCTCTCTCATCATTGATGTTTCTACTTCTCCCTCTCCTTTCCTCTCTGAAATCAATAAAAAATATTTTAAAAAATAAGTTTAAAAAAATATAACCAAATAACATTAGTTGAAGGGGGTAAGCTCATTATTTCAGAAGAATTCCAGCTAATATGTATAGAAGAAAGAATCACAATATTTCCTAAAAATGATTCAGGCAACAAAACTATTAGGTGAAAGATGGATGAGGAAATGGATGCCAAATATCTCTCCACAGATTCAGAGGAAACACACCACCACTGTGGAAACCCATTGATCAATGTAAACATTATTAAAAGTAGAACAATAACCATACTCAATGGCTTTTGTGGGCAAAAATGTTGAACCTTAATCTACTCAGGCCTTTAGACCTAATTTCCAGTCTACAAGAAACATGGAGAAAGAGAAAAGGAAGTAATTGGACAAGTCCAGAATGTGCAATATTTCATAGGACAACTAACCCTGTTTCTTCAACAAGTCAACAACAGAAGAAGAAACAAAAGAAGGTTCTAAATTTATAAAAACTTGGCAAAATATTTTAAATCTTGAAATAATTTTTTTTTTTTTAGAGAAAGAGAGAGAAAAGGAGAAAAAGAGCAAAACGTCTATTTGTTGTTCCACTTATTTATGCATTCATTGGCTGATTCTTGTATGTGCCCTAACCTGGGATTGAATCTGCAACCTTGATGTATCAGGACAATGCTCTAACCAACTGAGCTACCTGGCCAGAGCTAAAAAATTTAAGTATATATATTCATTGAAAAAATTTTCAATTAACCCAAAATATATAAGATAGAAATAAAGTTCCTACTCCCTAAAGGTAACCAGTTTGTAATATGGCATGACAGATTTTTATGTAATACATACATAGGCACCCATTTATATCACTTTTAAAGTGAGTTTTATTGCACTTTGTTCTGTGTATGTCCATATTTCGGTAAGATGAATTTCTAAAAGTTGAATTCCTTTTAGTGAAATTTATATTTCAAGGAGGGTATGATTTAAATTTTGATAAACATCTATGTTGCAAAATTTTGTTTTACTAGAATGTTTCCAGTAAATATGTAAGGAAGTCTTTGTTTACTCACATATTTTGTGTTACTGGGTATTACCAATCATTTAAATCTCTTAATCTAATAAACCATGAAAAGACTGTTTATCTTCTGTGATTATGTCATGCAGACAAGCAGGCAAAGATATGTGATATGTCAAGCCACTGTAGATTTAGGTGATTTATATAGGCAAGAAGAATGCCTAGCTGGTTTAACTCAGTGGATAGAGAGTCGGCCTGTGGACCAAAAGGTCCCAGGTTTAATTCCAGTCAAGGGTATGAACCTTGGTTGCAACCTCTTCCCTGGCCTGAGCCCTGGCCATGCAGAAGGCAACCAATCAATGTGTTTCTCTCACATCGATGTTTCTGTCTTTCACTCTCTCTTCTACTCTCCCTAAGAATCAATGGAAAAATATCCTTGGGTGAGGATTAACAAAAAAAAAATAATAAATAAATAGCAAGAGGAAGAGTAGTCAAAGAATCACCTCTCCTTGTCCCACACTTCCAAAGGAGCTAGATAATTGGGACATGCGTTGTGGTACACATCATTGTTGAGGAGCCGATTCTAGATGCAGCTAAAAGGGCGGGGTTGGAGGGTAGTCTGCAGCTGTATCCTGAGCTTCATACCTCATCAGAAATAGGAGGTGCTGAGAAACTATCTCATGACAGCCTCCCATGGAGACATGAAGGCAGGTGGGAGCTCCTTACAAGCCTCTCATCCTTCTGGTTACCAACCTGATCACAAGGCATTCTACCAAGATTCAATAAGCTGCAGTTCAAGCCCAGGGAATTAGGATGGGTCATACAGCAGGATGTTGGAAGCTACTTAAGATAAAGGCAGGGCTAGCAGTAGAAAGGGAAGTCCTGAACCATGTGAACAAGGGGAGGGATTGGGCAGTTGGTGAATGGCAGCAATGAGGACAGGTAGGAAGTAGCCAAAAGACTGTATACCAGAGAAACCAAGGTTTTATGAAAAGGTAGAGAGGAAATGGCCTAGGAGGGGTAGTGAACCTTATACCTTTCACACACACACAAATAACTGAAACTGGCATAGACCTAAATGTAAAGTGCAAAACTATAAAACTTCTAGAACATAGATGAAAATCTAGATGACCTTGGATTTAGTGTTGAGATTTGAGATGCAACAACAAAAGCAAGAGCCATGAAAGCATTGCTTGGGATACCCAGTTTCTCTAAGTAAAATAAATGTATCAGGGGATCTGCAGACCAGGACCCACACCAAGGAGAATGCATACTGGGGGATACCTAGGACCCTGGAAATGGAATTGTGGACATTGGCCAAAGACCTTGTCTCATCCCAGCTTGGTTAGTCCAGCTGGACCAGTCTGTACCAGACTCCTGAAGGGGAGAAAGCAATGAGCTTCCAGGACCATCCAGATGTGTATTTTACCACCTTAAAATATTTGAACACAAGAAATCTTAACACTGTAATTTTTATTTTACTATTGCTTGTTCATTAAAATAATTCTGCTTCCATTTATTTTTAAGGGACATTGCTACATTTGATAAAATCATAATTAAATTTCATTATAGGTATCTATTAATATTATTGATAGAAGCATGAAAAAAAGTTTAAAATACAGCTTCATCTGATTAAGCCTTGACCATAATTAAGAAACCTGAAGAGGAAAGGTGGTATTCATGGGTTGGATTCCCAATAGTTGTTTAGTGGCACAGTCCCAGTCTTTACCCAATTCAAGCCGTTGGCAGATAGATGTATACTGTCCTTCAGTTCTTCTAACCCACTCACTTGCTTTCTTTATTTTCTCAAAAGCCCAGGGAATATTCCTAGATTTAAAAAACAATGTTTCCATCAATTTCAGAATATAATTAAATATGAAATGTAATGTGGTATCAAATCTAGCACATTAGCTCAGACAAAATAATTGTCAAAAATTAAGATATTTAAGAAAAACAGTTCTCTTTAATACTTGATTAAAGTTCTTCTACCAGCCTGACATGCTTTAACTTATCAAGTATATTTTTAAGTATATTATACCCATCACTTCCCAGCTTCCACTGTGCACCACAGACTTCCTCACTGCCTCCAGAATAACTCAAGCATCTTCTAGCCTTTATACATCTGTTTATTGTCATTCTTTTCCATTCTTCTCCATTTAAATCCTATCCATTCTTCACATACAAACACAATTCTATTTTACAAACTAGGATTCCAATTCTCTCTCCTTTCACTGAACCAGGAATTCTCAACTTGGCTAGTTATTTTTGCAAAATGACTGAGAGTCACACATGAAACTGAAACTGGCATATATTTAATCCTATCACATAAACTAACTAGTAAAATGTGCATATCAAAAGCTTCAAGTTTGTGACCATTAAATGCTATTGAATATTTAAGACTGTCAAATATTCAGGTCTATTTAAACCCAGAAAAATTCTGAATTTTTAAATTAATATTAGCTGCTTCCTCTTTTGTCATCTTCTCAAACTTATTAGTAAACAAGTGGTAATATATATTAAAGTTTTAAAGAAAATTCTGTGGGGGGGGGGGGAAACTAAAAATTTGAAAGATTCTCTTCATCTTCCTGATTTTTCCCCCTATAAACTGGGAAAGGGCCATCAGAATAGTGTGGTGGTTAAGACCTGGGTTCAAATCCTAATTCTGTACTTATACAGTGGTGTCTGTGTGATATTGGGCGCCTTTCATTCCACACTGGCAGTCTCAGTTTCCTCAGTTATGATAATGATATGAGATTCTGTGGGTGTGTTGTGGGGATTAACAAAATGCATGTTGAACAGTCCCTGGCACAGAGTAGGTAGTCAATAAATATTTGCTGAATATCATGATGCCATGAACATACCAAATAGCAACAGGCCTGAAGTGGTTAAAAGATCTGTTTCTCAATAATTATTAGTCTACTTATAGTTACTAACTATAGAAAGCAACAAAACTGACTTTAAATGTTCTCACTAATCAACTGGCCTTCCTTTAATCCAGATCGTCTTGAGACTTCTGACTGACCCTCCTGATAAATGTGAAAATTTTGTTCATACACCTCCATGCAATGCTACTACATTAACATTATGTACATCATGAAGTAGGAAAAAGAGAAATAAGTTTTAAATAGGCAATAAATAGGAAATAAAAATTATTTATAAGTTTTATTTATTACAGTTCCAACAAACAATTTTGCTCTCACAGTAACAGTAATATAGTAAGAGCCATATTTTACTTTTTAAAAATCTTGCTTTAATACTTTGTGACATGCAATTCAAAAGTAGGTTCAAAGTTGTTAATACTTGATCTAGAGGCTGTCATAGCTGCAGAAGATCAAAACAGAAGTGTCTCTTTGTAAGAGGGTAAAAATAGGTCTGTTCATTTATTTTAATTTCATCTGTAAATATGTACCTCTAAGGGACAAGAACTTTTTCTTAAACATGACTCTTAAAATAGTTATAAATTATTCTTAAATATCACAAAATATCCAGGTAATGTTTAAGTTTCCCTAATTGTGTCTTTTTAATACAATGGATTTTGTTCAAATCAGGATCCAAACAAAGTCTACACATTGCCTTTGATTCATATGACCATTAATTTATAGGTTCTAATTCTCTCCTCTTTTTTGTCTTGCCATTTATTTCCCGACATCCCAGACACTGCTGAGCATATTCCCATGTATAATTTAACATGTTTAAGCTCTATTCTCTGATATTTAATCTTTATTATGTAAAATATTTACAGTTTCTAAATCAAAACAATAAAACAACGTATATTAGGAGAAACTTAGCTTTCATCCTTGTGTCCTTCCTCCTCCTAGATAATATTTTTATTAGTTTCATTAGTTTTCCCTTTATCTTGCCTTTAAAAAAGACATACGCAAATTACATACGTGTGTGTGTATGTATATGCACACGCGCGTGCACAAGGGTAGCCATTTGCATGGGGTATGATGGAGTTCTGATGGGTAAGGGATATTCATATGTGCGCTTGAGGCCTCTTGTGATAACAGGGGTCAGCTGAGGGCTAGCAGCCAGGGACCGAAAACTGGATCTCTTCACACTGCAACATTTTGGCATAAAACTTCAAGTCATCCCATCATTCTAAATTTGAATCTGGTCTTCTAGATGGTTTTGAAGTTAGATTTGTCAAGGTAAAACTTTAGAACATATTTTATTTAACAATTTCCTAGTTTAATTTATAACTTTTAAAGACTTAGACTTATAGCATATGGGTTTACATTTGTATTTTTGACCTAAGCCTGGTTCCAATAATCATATTATGGATTTTCCAAAAACATATAGAATCCATATACTATAGTGAAAAGAGTTCTAAGCCAGGTGCCAATGATATGGACTCCAGTGTAAGCTATACTTAAACTCTCTGCGTTTTCCTGTGCAACCAAAGAGACAAATATACTGTGTCGGCCCTGCCAACAGAAGAGTGCAGGCGAGACATAACCTATGAACAAATTCTCTTTGTACTTACTACAATTCTGTGTGGCTTCATATTAGGTTTAGTTAAGAAATGGTTGAAAATATAAGTCATTTGCTTAGTAATATAGTTAAATGGAAAATACTAGTATAGTTAAATGTTAAATAATATTTAAAAATATATAGTTAAGTGGAAAAAAACCTGTAAATTGAGGCGTCATCCAATTTCATCAGGGATTTGAAGACTATTCCAGCTTGTTCCAACCTGGTACGAAGAAACTGCAATACCAGAAATGTGGCAATCAGGTCCAGAAGTCGTTCTCTTCCTTTTATACCTAAAAGTGGAAAACTCTGTTATGTTTACTGGAAACTACACCTCAAACTATGCCCATTTATAAAAGTTCTATGAAAGAATTATAATATTATAAAACCATACCATAATACCAAATCATAAAACTCACTGTTACTTTTCAAGGTCCTTAATTTGTCTGCTATTTAAATAAAAAATGAGGATGATTTGGAACATGTGCCTGTCATATTATCCTGAAGGTTGTCAGGAAACTGAATAAGATTCAGTCCTCCCCTCTCTTGCCATCTATACATTTAAAAGCCTAAGCAACCGAGCGTTTGACCGGTAGCTATGATGTACAATGACCACCAGGAGGGCAGATGCTCTGACCAGTAGCGATGATGTACACTGACTACCAGGGGGTAGACACTCAATGCAGGAGCTGCTGAGCTGCAAGTAACTTGGCAGCTGTGGTTCTTGGGTGATGCACCCGGAACCAGAGAGGACGGAGCCCGATTCCGGGGTGTGTCACCCGAGAACTGCCCTCTCACAATTCAGGACCCCTTGGGGGATGTTGGAGAGCCGGTTTTGGCCTGATCCCCGCAGGCCAGGCCGAGGGATCCCACCAGTGCACAAATTCGTGCACTGGGCCTCTAGTCTTTAATACCAGAGAAGCATGAACTAAGCGGAGAAAAATTCAGTTTCTAGACTTCAGCTACAAAAAGCTCAAGAGAAAACCTAAATACACAACAAATAAACAATCAATATGGCAGACCAGTGTATCAAATTATTTCAAGTTCTGACTCTATACTTTGATCTTTCTAAATAAGGTCAGATATACACCTCCAGCCAAACCAAGTACTTCTTTCTTGTGTCCTGCTTGCCTCTTTCTATAAAACCTTGCACCCTTACTTTTTTTTTTTTTTTTTTGCTGAAGAGCCAGTTTTATTTCACACTTGGCAGGGGTGTGGTAGCATCAGTACTTACAGTGCATAAGATCACAGAAAACATGTAAAATAAAATCAATCCCAAGCAAGGCCAAGCCCACACCTTCCCAGGGTCCCTCATGGACATAATACATATATTACTGGAGGTAAAAACAACAACACATCAGTATAAACAAACTACTCTCAGACCAAATACACATCAGGTACTTAATACTGTCCAACATAACATTTTAAAGTTATTTATTGAGTTTAGATTATTTCAGTAGTAAATAAGCATTAAAAGTAAACAAACCATTAAACATAACACTGATATTTACACCATCAAGTAATGTGAACATTC